>NC_057789.1:16256178-16436178 GCF_014905175.1 Aphidius gifuensis | reverse complement strand
TTAATAATAATGATAATAATAATGATACTCATACCAAATATATCACGAACATCCTCGGACACAAGTGAGATAGCAAAGCTTGAAACAAGCCCGAAAGCCGAGTCATTAGTCTCTTCCTAGTCTTATGCCATTGCCGATTCTTTCTTAAGTTGTGTAGGAATGCAAATCAGAATATTAGCTAGAGTTCTTATTTGACATTATGACGTGATGTTTTAAACTCAATATTCTAGTCACAATGAAAAAAAATTCTATCAAACAAACTGACGAAAAATTCAAATTTCGACAAACTGCGTGCTTCTGATTCCATGCCTTTTTTTCTGCAACAGTAGTAGTTATACTAGCAGAGTTCTTGATCAGTCGCGAGTAGATGAAGTGTAATAAAAAAAAAAGAGTGAGGAACAGACTGGGAACCTCATTTTTTAATGTTCTCGGAGCTTTCAAATGTTCAAAAAGTTCTTGTAGATGTTTTTAGTTAATGTCCGGGAAAAAGAATCAGGAGGGTGGGGGTCAAGATATCCAAGCTTTTAAGATTTCCAGACGCGTCTATGTGATGTATTTTTTTATATTTTTTATTTTATATTCAATTAAATATTTTAATTATTATGAAACTTTTCAATTTTAAATTTTATTGATATTATTTTTAATTTTATTCTTTATTACCCATTTTATTATTTTTTGAATATTGTATCAATCGCGCGTGATCTCTTTATGAAAAACGTAAATATTGAAATACAACGCCCCATAAAAACATTTCAAATAGAAAATCAGGTAATTTTTCAAAATTGATCGATTTTAAGGTTATTGAAGGTAGATTGAGGGGGTACATCTTTAATTTTTTTTCAATTGTTCCAATTCCACGCCAGTACATTTCAGTATACAGATCCACTAGAAATCAGGGTGTTTGAAGGAAGTGGATCCAAGTTGGATAATAACAAACATTTTTTACAGAGATTTCTTCATACTGAAATCATTCAAACTCATTTCTTGATCAGCTATTAACGAAACACCTGTAGTTAAATAAAGATCTGAATAATTCAAGTGTTTCGATTTTGAATTTATCTCCACGTCTTTGAGTGATGTTGGTAATCAATTATATTGAGCCACGTCGTAAAATCTCTTAGTCAATTACAAAATATATTCCAAATGGAAGCACAATACTATCCGCCGAAATCATTCAGTTTTTATTAGCTAGCTCGCATTGCCTAGAAGTAATACGAGAACGAGATAATTCGTACCTCTTCCGGCTTAACTAAATTACCTCTGGGTTGCATCTCTACCTCCAGTTCACCCAATAGATTGATGCAAGCTGTAGCCTCTCATTACCTTACTGGATCACCTAGCTCACCCAGCGATCTAGTTATAGGTTACCCTGACAAAAGGTAACCTACACTAGTGTGAAATAGAGAGTGATTTACGATATTCTATCATATACGGGAGCATGCACTGTCAGTAGTCGACTCTATCAGTGATATTGAGGTGAACTCCACTCAAGAGTTGACCAGCTTTACCAGAAGCCAGCAACTTCTCCGTCATCAGCCAGTTTCTAATCCCCGTGTCATCAGTCAGCTGCAAAAGCCCTCGCCGCCTGGCAATGAATTGGAAGTGCTTATCAGTTTTATGGACCGATCAGCCTCTTCCGTTTGCGCGCACGAGGGATGTGGCTCTTTGGTGGATATGACGAAGAGAAGGCAACATTATCGGCAATTTTTAACGGCCATATTTCGATATTGTTCGAAAACGAAAGTAAGGAGTGATGCTACAACTGTTTGATTTAACTAAATGTAGTGCAGCTGTGACTGCTTTGTAAAAACAGTACTTATCACTGTTTTCCATGTTCACGATTGCTTTTTCTGCTTGAACAATTATCGTTATTCCAAAAAATGTTATTAAATTGCCTGCAAGTGGTTAAAAACGCTTAATACAGATCATATGGTTATTGATCAGTCTTAGTGTCTGACCAGAATTTTTTTCTTAGCAATCGTCAATTTTTGTTGAAACTTTATTCATCAAATTATCATTGAATTGATTATTCAACTCAGTCTTCTGTAGAATCACCTCATAGATTTTTCGTGTGAAAATATTTTGTCTCGACGGTAGGTTCATCATTTTTTACAAGCTAGCAAGCCTTGCAACTATCTGACTTATCAATCACGTCACGTTACTCACAGGATTGATGTAAGAATTATCGAAAAATTATTAACTCCATTATAATTTGCCACAGATATGCCCTTTTTACAGAGGCTAGGAGCCATAGGCTCAGCCGCAGTATTTGATTTATCAACGAAAAAAAAAAAAAGTCTATAACTTTTGAACCACTGAACTTAGAAAGTTCGTTCGTAGCTCAAGAGAAGTGCCTCAAAAAACTCTTCAAAGACCATTATAATTTTTCCTCCTGTGATTAATATTTTTTGAAAAAAAATATAAAATATCGATTTTTTTTTTTTTCTTAAAAAGTATGCATCATGGAGCAAAAATTTTTTGAATAGCGCTAGATCTTTTAGAGAAGCTACTTTTGAGCTTAATACAAAGTCTCTATGATGATAATAACTCCAAATATGGCGGTCTGAAAAAAGAAACGAAAAACGGCGCCAACAATAACTCGTTAAAAAATTAAAATAGAGACTTCCTGTTAGGCTTAAAAAATACGTTTTCAAAAACTCTATCGCCCGCAACATGGACTTTTTCTGCTCCGAACAATAGTTTTTGAACCAAAAAAAAAACCTTGAAATTTTTTTTTTAAAAAAAGACATTTTTTTTTTTTTCTTAAAAAGTATGCTCCATAGAAAAAAAGTTTTTTAAAAAGCACTAGATCTTTTGAAGACGCTTTTTTTAAGCCTGATACGAAGTCTCCATGTTCAAAATAACGCCAAATATGGTGGTCCGAAAAAAACGACAAAATAGCGCTAACAATAACTCGTAAAAAAATCAAGCTAAAGACTTCGTGTTAGGCTTAAGAAATGCGTTTTTGAAAACTCTATTGCCCGCATCATGGACTTTTTCCGCTATGAGCAATAGTTTTTTAAACAGAAAAAAAAAAAGGCATTTTTTTTTTTTGTCTCAAAAAGTATGCATCATAGAACAAAAATTTTTTTAAAAGCACTAGATTTTTTGAAGACACTTCTTTTAAGCCTAATACGAAGTTTCCATGTTGATAATAACTCCAAATATGGCGGTCCGAAAAAATGACAAAATGGCGCCATCAATAACTCGTAAAAAAATCAAGCTAGAGACTTCTTTTTAGGCTTAAAAAATGCGTTTTTGCAAACTCTATCGCCCGCAACATGAACTTTTTTTACTCTGAACAATAGTTTTTGTAGCAGAAAATAAAAACCTTGAAATTTGAAAAAAAAAAAAAAAGATATATAAAAGATATATATACGACCAATGGCTGAAAAAAATATGTGACTGACATGTTAATTTCTTTGGCTACATTAACTGCTCAGAAATTAACAGGTAAAACACACTGATTCCTTAGCCATTCGCCAGCAGTAATAACTTTCAATTGAGCCTAATACAATGTTTCTATCTTCAGTATCCTGAAAGTTATAGCATTTTTAATCAATTTTTTAACAATATTGAAAAATTAGGCAATAAATAACTCATCGTAGAATTGGATTAAAAACTTCGTAATCGGCTCTCATTTTGCGTCTCAAAAAACTCTATCGCCCGCATTGTGGGTTCTTTCTGCTATCTCCAATATTTTTTAAGAAAAAAAAATAATAAACATGAAAATTTATTTTTGAATAATTTTATTATCAATAAACCATAAAATTATTTAAAAACCATAATTTTATTATATCTGAAAAATTAAAATAACCATGGCCCTAGCCGGAGTATTGAAAATTTTGAATTTTCAACGGGTAACGCGGGCAACACGCCCCAACAAACGTTACCAGGTCTTTTTGTTTATTATAATTTATATAATTAAAAGTAGAACAGATGTTTTGATGATCATAAAATAATTGATTTGACAAAGTTATGAAATATTACAACAACGAACGTCATTATAGAAAATACAAAAAATAGTTCAAGCAATAACAACACATGATGCAATTAACTCTCTCCGCCCATATTGCCTTTTCCGTGTGATGAGTCATTGGGCAGAGCCTTCGTTTGAAAGGAAAGTAAGCGCACAAGATAATCGCATGAGCAAGGAGCTAAGATATCGACAGCAAAGCCGGAAGAGCAACAAATCTGTCTATCGATTCCTTTAGATAAGTTCACTTTTCTTCTTGAGGCCATTACACACAGTCATATATTGTCTGTGTGCCGGTCTCAAATATACCCTACCTGCAGTCCAATTTACAGGGCATTACAATTTGGGGCTTTTTTTCTCCACTGGCGGCACTTGTGAAGCTTTTGTATGTAAAATCTATATAAAAAAAAATTTACAAGCGCCATCAGCGGCAAAAAAAAGCCCTAAACTGTATAAAATTTGCCCTGTGAATCGGACTGCTGCTCAAAAAAATCGAATACGATCCCAGTTTCTTCTGTGGAATATGGCATCCAAAAAATTTTTACGAGAGTCGTTTTGCTGCCTGATCATATAGGTGTCATCAACGTTTGTCGAATCACCTCTATCTGCTTGTTGACAACCAGAACCTTCCAAACTGGACATCTTAGTAGCTTCATGTCCGTTGTCTTTCAGCAATTCGATGCCTTTGTAGCCTGCGAAGGTGCTAGTTCAACCATAATTCATGAACGCCTTCTTGAAATGTCCTCCGATACCATGCGTTAGGTAGAAAGTTATCTTTTAACCAGAAACAAAAAAACTCTGCGGTTTATTCTAAATAAGGTTAGGTTTTAGGGTAGCCAAATCGTTTTTAAGACTGGTAACAAAACAATGTTGAAAACTTCGGAAAAAATCTTATCATATAATCACTATGATTGCAATTGGAACACGTTGAGTATTTGTGTCACTGGAACTCCAAAGCATTTAACATTTCGAGATGAGGATCGATGATTTTTCTATCATCCAGAAATTCATCTTTTCTTGAAAGCATTTGCTTGATGTCTTAAACATTTGCTTGTCAAGATACTTATTGATGAGCTACCCTCGGACACATTGATTTATCTGGTTTACGCAGAAGTTGCCCACTGCAGAAGCCTTCTATGTTTTTCTCTTGTCGTCTCAGTTTATGCTCGACGTCTGCTCAGGAGCTTCCTTTGATTTTTTGCCTCACCTCGTTTTTTATTTTTACCATCATACATGCCAAATGCGTTCATAGAATGGGAAGGACCTCGGCGAATTACCGGAAATAACAAAATAAAAAGAGTTTCTCAGACTGCCTGAGCCGAGATAAATTCAGCGAAGACCATATCCTGAAACTATCGAGTGCTGTATTCCAAAACACAACGGGAACCAACAAAACGTCCAGAGTTTTAGCCAGCAACTTGCAAGAACTTTGACAAATTGTCACGAGGATGAAGAACCAAAGTTATTCTGAGCGACCGAAAATGAACGAGAACTCTCGAATGCAAAAGAGGGCAAATTAACAATACCACTTTAAAAAGGACTCGAATCTAACCTGGAGAGACGAAGGAGGAATTAAAAAAACCCAAGCCTGGATGTTTAGTAACAAAAATATTAATAGAATAAAAAAAAAAAAAATATATATGATCATATAGTATGTCATAATCAATACATAAAATAATAGATAAAAATATAAATAGCGGAGATAGGTTAGGTCTCTCAGACTCCTTCTGGGATATTAAATCAGTCTGTCGACCAGGTTGACCCCTGCGAAGTGTTGTTCAAAGTCACGGAAGCGAGCTAGCTACATATTCATTGTCATTATGAAGGATGATTATTTTTTTTTTTTCAAAAAATGAATTGACGCATAGAAGGACGTCGGAGTTAATTTGATGAAACTTAGAAAAAGTAAGAAGCCCTGTGGTCTAGTGGTCAAGGCGTTTGCCCGGAAAGCAAAAGACCCGGGTTCGATTCCCGGCGGGGGAACTTCGTTATTTTTTCTAAGTTTCTGGTTTTTTTTCTTAATTGTACGCAAAGTTGGCTCCACAATGACTGCCAATGGTTAGTCATCGAGTTATGTAAAACTTGTTTCTAGTATGACTTCAAGTTCTTCTTTATCCTAAAAATTTACCAGTAAAAATAATTAAATGTTCAATTTAACCAGCTTAAATTTACCACTTAAAAGAATAAAAAGGTTACTTTATATTTACCTCGACATGCAACCATAATTCAGATTGAGCATCACCCCCACGGAAATGATTTATTTATTTTTTATAATTCCGATATACGATGAAAAATATAATGAGTGAAAATTTTTTATATGGCAAGTATATATTTCAAATATCCACAATATAAAAAAAATATAGTATTTTTGGCCGAAATTCGTATATTACAAATATATATTTTTTATATCTCAATTATATTTATTTTGAATCCAGGATATTTATGCAAAACTGTACCCTTTTTTTAAATGTTGGATACGTAAAAAATATAATTCAATTATAAAAAATTTATTAATCATATATTTTACAGCGTGTATCTAAAATATAAAAATTAAATAATTATTCATGCATATATATATCGAATGTGAGTCGAATGTATCTTATATGTGGTGTAGAACCAGGGCTTAAAATAGAAAATAATCATAGTAAAATATTTATATATTTTTATTTAAAATAAAATAAATTTACAATTAATTTTTTTTTACAGTTTCTTTTATATTTTATTCGTAATTAATCCATATTTCATTTCTTTATTTATTATTTTTACTCTTCCGAAATAAAACGATTTTCATTACATTAAAATATATAATAAATATTTAAATTCATATCATACATAATAAATAAAATAAAATTAAATATGTAATTAATATTTTTTTTTTTACAATTGTAAATTTGACTTATTTACGTTATTAACTCATAGTGATTTAACGATTGGTACGCGTATATTTTAGTTAATCTATCTGATTCTAATATAACAATGTTTTCAATTATTGATTCTATTTTAATTACATGTAGGTTATTGTCTATTCTCTATATCAGTAAATATGGAGGAAAAATCAGTGAATACAAAAAAAAATACGATTATTATACGGAAATATCAAGAAAATATCAGTAAATATAAAAAAAAATATAGAAAAACACTGAATATAAAGATAAAAACGATAAATATGGGAAAATATCAGTAAATCCCTAGTAGAAATAATTTCTCCGTAAAATTCCGGAAAAACTTCGTAAAATTTCTAAAATACTCCTTAAAATTCCGGAAAGCTACGTATCGCTCCGAATTTGGCCCATTAAAATTTCGGACAGCTCTGGTTTATTCCGTAATTTTTCGAAGGGGGCCAATTCCGGAATAATCCGGAGCAATTCGGAATAAGCCGGAGCAATTCCGGAGAAATATTTCCAACAGGGATATAAAGGAAAAATCACTGAATATAAAGAAAAATACGATAGAAGAAAGTGATTCCGGACATGAAGATGACCCATTAGAAGGAACAAGCAAAATGAATGAAGATTGAATAAATTTTAGTTGTAACAATAATCATTGTAAGGATGGAGAATGAAATAAATTTGTAGTCACGAATTTCAATATATTAAAAAAGAAATTAAAATTCGCCCCGCAGGGCAGGCACAGTTGCTTCAGCAACTGTCTCATCATTTTGTTTTTAACATGTTTATATTTTGAACTATGAATAATTTCTTCATTGATTATTGCAAAATTCGAACTTTTAAAAGACAAGAACGACCAAGTGTTGTGGAAAACAAATATCTTCTTTGATTTTTAGAGAGAGTTCTTCAGAGAAATTATACTTCTAGAAAGTCAATTCTGTCAACTGCAGCAACCAAGTCAAGAGTAATAATATCAGTTTTTTGCATTGACAACTTTCCGTCATATTTTCTTTTATGATACGAAAGGCCATTTTCTGATGAGTTGGTAGTTGGTGGTGGGACATAAGTTTTATTGCTGGGATTAGTACGTTCACTTACAGTTTTTTCTGAAATTCAAGTATAGAAAACAACTTTAGGATGAAATACATAGGAAAGAACGTAAAATTTACAATTTATTCAAAAAAATAATAGTTAGTAATCATCATACTCCATTGTAAAATTTATTCGTTATTGAAAATGAATTTGATGTTATAATTTATAAATTTGTAAAATAAAGTATAATTGGAATTTTCTTTTTTTTCTCATTTCACAGTTTAATCATCGAATAATATTTGAATTGTATATTTTGTGTGATAAATAAAATTTTAACCGTACCTGAATTTAGTTCACTGCTTTCTGCTTCCATCCGTTCATCAATATGTTTAACTGATTTACCTGAACTACTGCGAGGCATATGAGCACGATGGTTTTGCCTTCAATCATTTAAGAAAATATTTTGTTCATCAGTCAAATTTTTCACTTCACTCTGAGCAAATATATCAAACAAATCATTAAGTTTGTATTGAAAATTATTTTTCTTTAATTTTTGTGCTTTTGAATTTGTTCGATATTAATTACGCTGTAGAGTTTGCCACATCTTATATACTTTGATTACATTAACAATAATATTTTTTATTTGATGGCTTAGAAGTTTACACCGGTTCCATATCTTGACAACATCCGTAACCACGTTACAAGCACAATTTTCAACCGTCAAATTCTTCTCTTGATGCTGATATAAAAAAAACACTTAAGACATCGCGAGTACTTGGCAATTTACGTTTTAAAAATTTAGATTTCAACGGATTAACTATATAAATTTTTCTTTGACTCATGTTGAATAACTGGTGAATTTTTTCAAGCAAAGTACGAAAAAAAGGAAAGTTATTTGAGAAATTTTTGAGGTTGGAACACTGATATTGTAAAAAAAAACGATACAGATAACGCAACCAATAAAGAGAACCGTTGGCACGATTTATAAGGGAAAATCCACGGATTTTCTGTTGTTTAAAGTAAATATTTACTATTAATCAAAAAACGTAATAAATCTCTGATGATAATGACAGTCGACAAATTATCAGATAAGATATCTATTTGATAGAAAAAAAAATGCATTGTTCTTTTTTCCTTTGTGATTTTACGGTTATTGGTTGATTCTAATTACTGCTCATAACCAATCAGAATTTAACGTTAATTTACTTCTGTTTGTATCCATCGTCGTCACAGGGCTGAGGTCAATAAATCTTAAGGCGTGTGGCCACTAGCATAGTTTTTCGAACATGTTCTATGCCATAGTCCATTTATTACCAGAAACATCTAGATTATTCCCAGTTATCACTGAAAAAGTCAGTTGCTTCTGGTAATAAATGGACTATGGCATAGAACTTGTTCGAAAAACTATGCTAGTGACCACACGCCTTTATAGTCACACTAAACGAAAAAATTCAAAGATTGTCAGGACTGCAAACGACTGTAACTTTTTTAAAAAACACTTTAAACGTCATGTTGAGGACGTTTTTTGTGCGACCTTTTTATTCAAAAAAAGCAAATAACTTAAACCAAGAAACATTTGTATTGGAGAATTGACCTTACGCCCTTTTGACTATTATCGGAAAAAAAAAAATTGCTCTTACGCCTTCTCATGACAATATATTTGTATACATAGAAGATAATATTTTCAACCGTTATTCAGATTCTATGAGTTTACATGATTGGAAGACGGGAAACATAAAAATTTAAAAATTATCAAGACTTTAAACGACTGTAACTTTTTTAAAAATCTTTTAAACCGGATACCATATGGACGTTTTTTGTGCGTCTTAATATCATCTTCCGATTGCTTCCCACAAAATTCAAATATAATGAATAGTTTTTTAGTTTTAATTTTTTAAGTGAAAAAAAAAAATTTCCCATGTTAATTAGATGGGAAAAAAAAAATTCGTGAGAAACCACTTAGAGTTAAGATAGGAGGCTCAAATTTTGAGGTTTTCTTATTTAAGCCGACCTCTTTCGATTGACTTTTCAGCCGGAATTTTTTTTTTTGTTTTTGACTGGTCTATTATATTATATATATATATATAATAATGGATAATTGGAAAATACCATTAACTCTGTTGTTAACGTGTGTAGGCTTTAAATTTTATTTGAGAAGAACCGGGCGGGGTCAAGTATAAAATTTTGTCAAAGATTAACCTTATTATATGCGTTAAATATTTCCTTCTTGACTTATTTTGGTATTATATCTTTTTGTATCTAACAAATTAATAAATATCAATATAAAATGAAATTACTATAATCACATAATTAGTGGGGATTTCGAATACTCGACGCTCCTTTTTGTAAAAAAAACTGTGTTTCTTTTTTTGTTTAGATATATATATATATATATATACCCTTCACATTTTATCTAGGCTAAGGACTGACAGGGTACAATCTTGTTAGCTTGCCGGCATGTTTAAAAATGAATATATATATATGGCTAAGTCTACCAATTATGATCAACGGTTCGTGCGTCACTATCTGCAATCACTTTGAATTTTATAAATTCTGTAGCTCATATCGAGATATATGTCTGTGAATTTTTTCAGATTTTGCCTAACATTATTTTAGCCAATATTATATAGGGTATTTCACGATTTTGCAAAAAAAATTTTTTTTCAATCGATTTTATTCAATATTTTTTGCAATAAAAAAATTCAATGATGAATCATTTCCCATGTAAAAAAAGGTCAGCTTTTCAAAAAAAATATATTTTTTTTTCCAAAATATTTTTAAACCATTTCAAGTTCACTTTTTTGTCTAAAAAACGATTTTTATGGAAGTGCGCATACATTGATCATTTTGAAAATATTTTTTTCGAAAAGCTTAGCAAATTTTACGTAATATATGTCTTAATGTCAGTGGGATCTCCATAAAAACTCTCGCAATCATCTGAGAACCAAAAAAATTCTAAGAAAAAATCCTACAAAATCATGATTAACATGATAAGTTTAATTTAAATATTGCTCATAATAACGAGGCTTAGAATCAGGTTCACAGATGTTGTTTTATTGCTGATTCTTATGCGCAGAAGCTGATTATACAAGCTAATAAAATTCTACTATTTCTAATAAACGTTAACTTACCGGTTTTTCTACATAAATAAACTGCTTAGACGCTGTTTTTATCATTTTTTTTTTTCTTGTCAACAAAAATATTGCAACTACGCATTGGATTCCTGTTATAAATTTGATGGTGTATTATCCACTGCGTTTCTGAAACGTATGTTTACTTAAACCAAACGTTGCCAAATCGCTATTGTTGTGTAGGTGTGAATTTTTTTGTAATTGTGTGGGTAGAAAAAATTAAAAGTTTTCACGTCAGCGACTGCTTTTGGGACAGGCAAAAAATAGAGCTTAGGGACAAAACTTTTGGTTGATATGATACGTACCGTTCTCCCTTAATCTTTTATTATGGCGCTTTGAATTTCTATCAAATATTTTTTTTATAACACCATGCAGAGAAAGAAAATATTTTTGCTGATAAATCTTGTGTTCGTGGTGAAGTTGGTTGTGGCAGAGAATTAAAATGAGACTATGATTTTCTTAGCAGTTTATTTATGTAGAAAAACCGGTATATTAACGTTTATTAGAAATAGTAGGATGTTATGAGCTCGTATAATCACATTCTGCGCGTAAGAATCAGCAATAGAACAACATCTGTAAACATGATTCTAAGCCTCGTTATCATGAGCAATATTTAAATTTAACTTATCATGACAATCATGATTTTGAATGATTTTTTCTTGGATTTTTTTTTGGACCTTAGACGATTGCGAGAGTTATTATGGAGATCCCACTGACATTAAGACATATATTACGTGAAATTTGCTAAGCTTTCCGAAAAAAATGTTTTCAAGATGATCAATGTATGCGCACTTCCATAAAAATCGATTTTTAGAAAAAAAAGTGAACTTTAAATGGTTTAAAAATGTTTTGGAAAAAAAAAAATATTTTTTTTAAAAGCTGACCTTTAGACATAGCCATATATATATATATACTTTTTCCGTCAATCAACAATTCAATGCGTTTGGCTCTAAGACATTAATTTAATATAATTCAAATACTTTTCATAGATTTTCAAAAAAATCACACTTGTCACGCTCTATTCTTGTCTCTTGTATATGAAACTACTATAATATAGTCGCGAGGTTGTGACTGCGCATACATTTATGTTGAAAGTGAACGACTACTAAATTTCAGTAGATCTGCATTGGTGTGAAAGTCTTTAAATTTTATTTGGGAAGAACTAGGCGGGGTCGAGTATAAAATTTTGTCAAAGATTAAGACCTTATTATATGCGTTAAATATTTCCTTCTTGACTTTTTTTAGTATTATATCTTTTTGTATCTAAAAAATTAATAAATATCAATATAAAATAAAATTACGATAATCACATAATTAGCGGGGATTTCGAATACTTGACGCTCCTTCTTGTAAAAAAGAACTGTGTTTCTTTTTTTGTTTAGATATCACATCTTTTTGTAAAGTCCTTCAATCATTCGATAGAAAAAACCATAATGTTAAAAAGTATATAAAATTACTTAGTACCATCCATATTAATTTTTGTTCGTTCTAAAAAAAAATATGTAAGCATTTTTTGCATTACTTCGCCAGTTTTCGCTAGCAAATAACAAATTATCAATTTTTATCGAGCTAGTATTCTTGCGGAAATAACTGACAAAATAACTAACTTTATGAGTAGAACCCAATCACCGCCAAATTGGCGAATTTGAGAAGCTCGAGGTACAGGACATATTTTGTCCTATTTCCAATGTACGGAGTTGACTCTTCTTCTTTCTAGTCTTCTTGGTAGAACCACAAATATGAATTTTAGAAGTGGGTATTCCGTTGATTAAGCAATTTTTACTTGACCATTTAAATTTATTGATGTAGAGTAGATTTAAAACAATGATATCATTGATTTTAAAGACTGCAATCTTTCTTAGAATTTTCGTTGATCTAAAACAATCGACACATGTACCAACCCCTTCGTGCCACAATGATAGTGATTGATCAATAAGCTCTTGTAAAGTGAATGTGTTATTTTTATTTGGTATTAAAAGATTTATCATGAATTCGTTTGACAAGAAAACATTTGCATATGAACACGATTCACATTTTTCTAAATACTTTTGTTTGTAGCTACAATTGTACATTGTTAATGAAAAATGAATAACACCATAGAGCTCTGAAGTCGTAGAGACCGAGCGGAGACTCGATTTGTCAGTGAGCGAGAAAACTTACCAGTAAGGGCACTCGTTCATGAAGCATAAAGCTTTGCAGCAAAAACTTTCCCAATAGCCAAGCGAATAGCCAAAAACCATTAATTTTATTTATAAAAAAAACGCCATGAATTGAATTAAAAATAACATTCAAAAACACTCTCAATTTATTGTAAAAATTATAAAATATTAAACACAGAATCTGAATTTAATTTAATAAAATTTATTATGTAGCCAAAGGCTATACAAATTATTTAAAATAATTAATGAATTTAAATTCGATTGAGAAATATCAAAATATCAAATAATTAAACTTGCAACTGATTTGAATATAAAAATATTCTAAGTTTTAATTTAGCAAAAATAAAATATTCTAAGTTCTCAAAACAAAAAAAAAAATTAGATATTGTAAAATTTTCCAAGTTTTAATTCAAAAATATTAATATTTTCTAAGTTTTAATTTAGGAAAAATAAAATATTCTAAGTTTTTAAACTCAAAAATAAAAATATTCTAAGTTTTAAATCAGAAATAATTAAATTTTCTAAGTCTTTATTAGAAGAATAAAGCTTCGGCGATTAAGTACAACTTAATTAGAGCTGGAAGAGCTGGTTATGGTGCAGAGACTGCGGACCAAGTGAAGTGAAAAATCTATATCGATTAAGTTTGGGACTCAATCAGCCCTTAGAAAAGTGAGGAACTTTCGGAGACGTTAGGTTTTCTCCTGGTCCATTTCCTATTTTCTCAGTCTACTTTTTTTCTATTGGTCAGCCCAAAAGCGTGATCTTTGATTATCAATTAAAAATATTTCTAATTAAATTTTATAGCATGAGTGGTATCAAAAGAATCCTTGTAATTTTACGATTCTGTTGATATCACTCATTGTACTAATTTATCTGTTAAATCAATTAAGAAAATTGGCGGTATTGCCGCTTGGCATTAGTGCCGGCTCAAGAAAATCATTGAGGGGGCCAAGTCGTTTGTTCCCCAAAATATATTACTTTTATATTGCGTAAGATGGAGCTCGGAGTATCGAAATATACCCTGAATATATAGTAAGATTAAAATATTTAAAAATAAAAATAAGAAAAAATTGGTGCGCCTACCGCAGGACATTACACTCCCACAGTAAAACCTTTCGTTCAGGGAACGTAGTGTACGTAAACGGAAGGCTTAACGTATTGTTCCGTTGTTATTTTCTTTCAATTTTACCTTAAAGTTAGGATTACAATATTTCTTAATATCTATCCGTTGAATCTAGATGTTCTTGAAGTTCTTGAAGTTCTTGAAGTTTTTGAAGTTCTGGAAATTCTTGAAATTCTGGATGGGTTTTCTTACGACGCCTTTTGTAGTTGGAGTAGTCTTCAGCTTAAGCCGCACTATGGGCTCTTCTTGCAGCCTTGGCCGATTTCTGGGCATAAATTTCTTTGAAATCTTTGAAGGTTAGGAATTTTCTAACACAATCTGCACATTTAGTCGGGTCGTGTTGTTCCAACAATATCTCAGCACAATTTAAACAGCTGAGCGGTAACTCTGGATCATCAGACCACATGTGAGGGTGGTCTATATAAGTGTACTCGTTGTGGTATTTTATAATATCACTTTCATATGTGCATGTTGTACATAGTAGTTTTTCTCCCTCTGCTTGATAGATGGTGACTCCGCTGATATAGGGGGCTCCTTTGAGGCAGAACAGAACTCCTGCTTCCTTGAAATCTTCCTCCACGTTTATTTGGCCTCTCTCGATTTTTCTCACCAAACTATTGGATACCATATCAAGTGGACAGCCGGGACGGTAACACCATCGTAGATATTGAAAGGTTTTCTCTGGTTCCAAATTTTCTTGTGTGGTCACTAATTCTTGAGGACAATATTCTATATCATGACCTCTATCGCATTGTGTACACTTGTCGTTGGAGTCTTGGAATAGTGTTTCCAATCCTACATTTTCTTCTGCGTCCATCCAATCTTCTTCTGCTTCTTCTTCTTCTTCTTGTATTAACAAGTATGGCTTGTTCGAATTTAACTAGGCTTTTTCGATATTTCCGATGGATTCGGCATATATGGAGTCGGGCTTGTTGAATAGTAATCCAATTCCCCACTCTTCTTCCGTATTTAACCACGTATTTTTTTCTAATGTTGATTTGAGTTGACCTCAGTCTACTCCCCAACCTTTATCTTCGTATGCTCATTGCGCACACCAATTTACTAAGTGGAATTTTGCTATCAATATTCTACCGCGTCCGCAATAGATATCCACCTGCTTGTGGTTATTGGCGCATAGAGTTGTATTATGGATCACTTCATACGTTTCTTCCGAAGTAATGTCTCGTTCTATATCGTAACAGCTGATGCAGTAGAAAGTCTCTTCATATCTATTTTTACTGCGATATAACACCAAATCCTTGATCCCTGGTCGTGGTTGGATATCGTCCGCCTGCGTCTGCTTCCAAAGTGACCTTGCGGCATCCAAATAAGCACTTTTTGGAGAATAACGGGCGTCGAACTCCTCCCACCTTGGATCTGGTGTGACGGTATACTAGCAAGTGATGTATTCAGCAGCCATCATGATGATGTATTAAAAGTGATACAGATTCACTAGAAATTATATAAATCTAAACAACAGATAACATTAATTAATTTAATATTTATTTTAACTTATTATTGTCCTGCTTACTACTTAAATTTTTTTCTCGCTTTATTTCAAAGATTGATTTCGATTATTTATCCCTCCAAATAGGTTTTTTTTTTTTTTTTTATTTTGTGCAGTTTTTTGTTTATTTTTTTTTATTATTATTCATTATTTAGGGTCTTAACTATTAACTAAAATTAATTTTATTTCCTACAAGGTTTTTTTTTTTTTATTATTATTATTATTATTTATTTTTCTGAACATCCGTTCTCTCGCATCTTTTTAACTAAGAATTCTCTTATCTCATAAGATGTGGGAGGATTTTCCTAAGTCTAATTCTTTTATAGGGAACGTTGAGGTATCGAATGTATTAATACTTATTTCTCTCTTTTTATTTTTGCAGTTAGTTGTCACATGACGTATCCTTCCACATACATAACACTGGGAAGGAAATCCCGGTCGGATAGGTTTACATGTAAAACACCTTTGTTCCAATGCCTTTCTACGTTCTAATTTTACCTCTCTTTTACTTAGTTTGGCTTGCTTTTGGCTTGCGTGAATTAATCTCCATATGTCCATGTAAGTTTCGTTACAAAATTCACAATTTTGGTTTGTAGTCTCTTCTAGAGATTCTAATTTATCTTGTATTAATTCTAAACGCAGCCCAGCTAGCTTTGCGGATAGCCATCTTGGGCAATGTTCTGCAGTGTGATGTTGATTGCAAAGTTGGCAACGAATATTATTTTCTCTGGCGTATCCTTCCGACCTGAGTCCTTTTTCTGTTACAAAACGGAACACTTCTCTACAAATTTCGTCTGGTCCCCAAATCTTAGTTTTGAGGGATGAAGTAGGGCACTAGTTAGCGTCATATCTCTTCATAGTGATTACATATTTTTTTGGAGGTTGAAACTGCGAAGGTTCTGTCACTGTTGAGTCATTTAAAGTGCAGGCACCCTACAGGGTAACGGGTTAGGAGGGAATGTGTATGATTGTAGATGTACCTTTGATGTAGGAATTAAATCGAAACAAATATTGTTGAGAGCGTGTCAATCTGGATGGTCGCCTGTTGATGTTGGTAGTCTCGAATAATCCAAACGGTAAAATAAACTCGGAGCACAGAAAAACAACACCCCGGAGAAATGCCACAGTCAATAGTTTTATGATATTAAGAACAGTCAATTTATAAACGGAAAAATAATAATTTAAACACAAAGATATATTTTAATTTAAATTCACTTTTAAAATGTTATTTATTAGCACGAAAAGATTAAATTGATTTTATTATTTATTTAATTTGATTTTATCAAATTTAAATTTAAATTTAATTTAGATATTGTCCAAACAAAAGTTGTCGCAAGAGTGAAGCTCCTTAAAAATTATAAATAATAATTCCCATAAAAATTAAATTAAAAAGTAGGGATGATCTTAGGTGGTAACATCTTTGACCAATCAAAATTGATGGTTCTCATGATAGTCAGCATTTAATTGTTGCTGAGATATTATTCTAAATAATTAATAAATTCAACGGATGTTAAATATCGAGTTGCTGATTTAAAAATGCAACTGCGGCATGAGAAAATAAAATTTAAAATGAAAAATTATATTGAAAAAGTAAATAATATTTAAAAAATGTCCATGAGGCAATATTATTATTAAAAAATAAAAAGAAAAAATTCATGTGCTATTCGATATTGTACTATATCCCTTGAATTTACCAAATATTATTTATTAATTAATTATTTTCAAATATTAAAATACCAGTACGTAACAGTAGATAGAGACATTGGTTCTTAGTGAGGGGCTCATTTTAACCTAAATGTACTTTTAAATATTCATAAACTAATTTTAATTTTCTTTAATTAACCTTCCTTGAAGGAATAGGTATTAAAAAAATTATCTATTCCTTCAATCGGGGAAGTTTTATCCACCATTCCCTGAGAATTTTACTTAAAACAAAAAAATTTAAAAAGAGTAAGATTATGTTTGAGGATTAAATTATAACAAAAGGATTATGTATGTATAACCGTCATTAACGTTTATTAAGAAAAATGTTATATCCTTAATTATTATACATCATTGTAATTTGGAAAAATATATTAAAATTTGCACACGTTTTAGTTGAAAATGGGGCCGGTGAGTATCCGACTGATGGTTCTTCGATGTCCATCTCTGCTACATCGACCATCGTTTCATCATCTTCTTGAGGAAGGGGAATCCCATCAAATAACATCCATCTCCCTTCAGCAATGCTGTTTTGATCAGGTTGTGGTGGAGATGGGGTGCTATTTGAAGTGGATGGACTCTCAAATTGTGGAGTCCAACTTCTTTCTTCCGGTGAGCTCGTTGGTGTCTTCTCTCTTGGATCTCTGCGTGGTGAAAGTTTTACCGGACTGTATGCGTGTTCATTCACCGAGTCGTAGTCATCGGAATACGGCCGATATCGGGCGGAAGCAATTTTTTCCATAGTTTTTTGACGTTCTAACTCTCTGGTATACTGTATCCATTCGCAAACTTGGTCATAGCAAGAAAAAGACCATTTCTCCCCCTGTATTCCGTGAGTTTGTCTTTGTGTGAGTAACCACCCCAGAGGTTGGTTTCGTCTTCTCATATACTTTTCTTCTACTGACTCATCGATGAGCGGTCTCAACCGAAAATGATATATCAGACTCAACCCCACACACATATATCGTGAATTTAATACCTTCCATTGTTTACCATGATGTTTACTAATCGTAGCTTACTTTCTAAACTTACTTTCTAAAATATATTATTAATTGAACTTATTTTGGTTGGGGGACTGAGCGATAGTCGTTATTGGTGGCAACAACTGGGTACAAGCCTGGTTCTGGGGTTTGAGATGTCATTTCCAAATCTGGAGATGTTTCACTTCTATATTCACCGTTATCGGTATGTCTGATTTTCTTTTCATGTAACAAACCAGTGGCTAAAGTTGACCATAGGGCTGCCAACAAATGTACTGACCAACCATATATGGCATGGAGAGCATACCCATGTAATATGGTGTCCGCTATTGTCTTAAAAATGTGTACAATAGTGAATATACCAATTATTCCACCACTGATATTGCCGAAATAAGTAAATTTACCCCATGTCTTTTCCCAGACACTTTCAGATATCGTTTCAAAATCTTCGTCGCTAAAGATTCCCATGTAAGATCTTTTAGCATACACTAGGTTGGTACCAGAGGCTTGGGCTGCAAAGTCGCCTAAAACCATGGATCTCTCAATAGGAAACATGATTCTTTCTCTCATGTTTTGAAGATCTTCTGAAGTGTAAACACCTGATGAGGCTAACTCTGTCAATGCATTGCATATCCACCTAGCTGTAGTGGCGGGCTTCAAAATTGAAGATGTATCGCCTAAGACTGAATTAGGAATAAATTTGTACCATAAATTATCAATTTTGAAAAATTGTGGTAGGGGTCTATTACATGGTAATTGAATTGCTTCGGGGGTTATGATATGTGTGCGAGGAGTCATGAACATACTTTTATTTCTACCTCTTGTGATTGGTAAATTACTATAGCATTTGCCATCTTGTCTTATTTTTACCTCCACGACAACACATTGAATCATATGAATTACTTCCCCTGCTACTATTGCTGTATAGCTAGGTTTGCCCATATATTGATAAGCGAACTCATCAGGGATATTTGCAGCGAGGGACAGGCTTGCACGCAATTGCTTCCTTTCTAATCTACATTTATTTTCCAATAAATTATAATATAACTTGCTCATTTCGCCTCTTGCCCAACGTTCCACATAAATAAACTTAGCATCTACGTAACTCATCATGTCGTGTGATTCAAGATCTTTTTTCTCTTTAGTAGTTAATGAGTGACCTACAGATATAAATAATCTAGGGTGTTCAGTAGTAAGTATTTTGATACCGCAATTTTCGAATGAACTTTTTGTTTCAAGAGAAAAGCTATAACAATTTTCTGTTACTGAAAATGCCTTCTTTGCTTTCTACTACGTTAGCTTCGCCAAACCATATGGTTGAGTATTTATCTACATCACATCATTTACTTGCTGGTCTATTGTCCCAAAAAGCATAACCGCCGTACATGTCGATACATGATTCAGCACTCAGCTGGCAAGAAGTTCTCGAACTAAAATGGATCTTGTCTTGTTTTAACTTAACTCTAGCACTTTGCTTAGTATATGTAATGGTTATGGAGGCTGTTACGACAACATGGTTCCAACTTTCATAAGCATCCGAAAACTTGCCTCTGAACAATCTCCATCTGAATTCGCACTTCCTGCCAGTGTAACAAATACACCATAATTTACAATATTTGGTGAAAATTGTTGCAAAACCGTATTAGCGATTGTCACCGTACCGTGATTGTACAGCGTTTTACACGCATCCCTTGAATATATTTAGCATTGCCATTGTTGGTAATTGCCACATAATCTGTAGCTGCTCCACAGTTGAAGACTATCCTAGATACTTCAACTTTACACAGCCACACCTCCGCATGACTGTACGAGGCCAGTTCGCTCAGCATCACCTGTGCTTTGCTGGTCTTCACTGGATCCCAAGCAATGTCACACTCGTCGACGTCCAGAAGCGATATAGCGATATACCCAATGAAGGCTTCGTCCGTGGCCAACGCTAATACAAAAATGGCTATGCTTTTCTCATTCATCTGTAACTGATTATTATAATATTCTGGCATCTATACAATATTATTTTCCCGATTTCTACTCTTTTGGACTCTCACTCCCCCCCCCACAGTAAGTTTGGACTCACTGGAGACGGAGTTGACTGTTAGTCCAAAATGTCTAACTTATATCTAACGTGCAAATAAACTTTTATGTAAGTGAGTGGTTATTAACTAATTATATGTCTATTCTTCCTCTTTCTCCAATTCTTTTAGTTTACTTTTACTTTTAGTAAGTATTTTAGCCTCTGCAGGCGAAACTTTTGATAATCTGAGACGGTTTGGGGAAACTTCTTCCCTTTTTCCACTGTCTATTAATTCTACTTCTCGTCTATCTGTTACGTTCAATATTTCGAAAGGCCCGTCCCAGTGAGGGTAAAGCTTCCTTGGTTTGGGTCCTTTCTCAATATAAACGTAATCTCCAATCTTAAAATCTACGGGATTGAGTTTTTTATCATAATATTCTTGTGTTTTTTCTTTACTTTGTATAAGATTGTGTCTGGCACAATCTTGAATTTCATGGATATTGGTTACCAGGTCTTCCATGTACCCTTCAAATTTGGGTAACTTTTCCGACTCTAATAATGGTTTACTTGAGGGTAATCTTGCCCTCTTTCCATATACTAACTCGTATGGTGTAAATTTGGTAGACTCATGGACACTTGTGTTATAGGACAAAATTGCCAATTTTAACCACTGGTCCCAATTGTCTTTCTTATAATTTACATATTGTTTGAGATATTCCCCCAGTGGATGATGTGATCTCACTAACGAACCATTGCTTTGTGGGTGGAAAGCAGTGGTCCGGCATTTATCGATTTTAAGCTGGCTTTCGAAATTTCTCCCTCTGTCACTGAGGATTGTGACTGGAGTACCATAAAAACTTACGAAATTATCAATAAACGCTTTAATTATTTCTGGAGTGGTTTAATTAGGGATGGCTGCTGCCACTACAAACTTCGTCAGCAGGCATTGCATTGTGAGGATGCCTTGATTGCCCGATTCGGTAAGGGTTAAAGGGCCTACTACGTCCATCGCAATTTTTTCAAATGCCGACCTTGGTGTATCAGTGATCACCATTGGTTGTTTTGTTCGCTTACGGACTAATTTATTTTTCTGACAGTCCAAGCAGTGTTGTATTCGTAATTGGATATCTTCCTTCAAATTTTCCTAATAAAATCTTTCACGAATTCTGTTGTAAGTTTTATTTACCCCTTTATGCCCCCCTATGGGTGCCTGATGGGCTTCGTTAAAAATTTTATCCATTTCTTTTGCTTCTACATATTCAATTTCGTTAGTGCAAATTATAATTTTGATTTTACTATTTATGAATTCTTCCTTCATCAAATCTAGAATTTCTGCCCATTCTATATTACAGATTTCATTTGACTTTGACATTACTACTGACTCTATTTCTTTTTCTGACATAATTTCGTGAACGTGTTTTTGTGCCCTTTTTTATATAATTAATTATTGTTAATATTGACTCCGATTCCTTTTTTCTTATTATCAAAGGGAAATGAAGTTTCTTACCCACCACTTTACAACTTGCTTTTCCTGCTTCGACTGGATGTTTTAAAATACTACTATGTTTCTTTAGTAACTCTTTGGCACCTGAATCACACGGTTCGCTATTTTCAGATACGAAATGCATTTTATGATTTTCCTGAACCCGAAATGGTTCCCTGGATTATTTGGCAAATCTACCGCTATTTCAACATCAATTGCATGTTTACTTGCTGTAGTTTTGGTTGTTTTGCCTGTTACTTCCTCCTCTCTCTGTATCTCAGATAAAGGTAGAATTTTTCTAGGCCTACCCCTTTTTTTCAACAAAATCGGAATTTCATTTGTTTCCGAATGTTTTGTTTTCTTGGGTCTTCCCCCGTTTTTTCAATAAAATCGGAAGTTTATTTGCCACGAAGTTTTTCAATTTCTTTGGCCTACCCCTTTTTTTCTGAGTGGGTTCTTGTGTTGTCACAACCTCAAGGGGCCTTGTTTCAAAAATAGGTTAAGACCTCTTATCTTGGTTTCTTGTGACAACAAAAATTTCTTTTTCTTGCTCGACTTCAGGTTCCTCGACTGGGTTCCTGGATAAGGCGTCGGCGTTTAAATTTAATTTACCTGGTTTATAAACCACATTGAATTTGTAATGAGCCAATTTTAGCCTCCATTTACAAATTCTATTATTATTATTGACTGGGTTACTGAACCATTTTGAAGCTTCATGGTCACTACCGTAAATTCTGAGTTATATACATAAGTCCGAAAATTCCCTACTGAGTCCAAAATAGCTCTGGCTTCTTCTTCGTATGTACTATAATTCAGTTCAGCCCCTCTAAGAGCTCTTGGAAAATAAGCGATCAGTTTATCTTTCCCGATTTCGCCCTGCGATAAAACGCCACCGATAGCATATTCAGAAGCATCCGTAGTAATGATGTACGGTTTGCTTCGATCTGGGTATTGTAGAAATGGGGCATTACAAAGGAGGTTTTTAAGAGTCATAAATGCTTTCTCTTCCTCCTCTGTACACACAAATTCGACGCCATCTTGTAATAATTTTGTCAAAGGTTTTGCAATTTTTGAAAAATTTTCAAAAAATCTGCGGTAGTATCTACTAAGCCCTAAGAATTGACGAACATTCTTTTGGTTTTTGAGCCTAGGGAAATTTTTGACCGCCTCGATTTTTTTAGGATCGGATTTTACCCCATTCTCGCCAATTACGTGGCCCAAATAATTTACCTCGGGTTTTAGGAATTCGCACTTGTCTGGTTGCAAACGCAGGTTAGCTTTACGAAGTCTTTCCATCATTTCTGTGATTTTTTCGTCATGTTCCTTAAAGGTTTTTGCAAATATGACTATAGCGTCTAGATAGATGAACATAAAGATTCCTTCGTTAATCGCTGGAAAGTCGAAGAAAAACTTGCCAGGCCAAACGGCATGCGCGTGAACTCCCAGTGACCACGTGGAGTTGAAAAAGCAGTCTTGTGCGCATCTTTAGAATCCATTTCTATTTGATGATATCCTGATGCTAAATCGAATACAGAGAAATATTCTGATCCCCCCAATTGGTCTAATATATCCGTAATATTAAGTAACGGAAACGCGTCCGCAATCGTTTTTTCATTAATTGGTCGATAATCAATTACCATTCAAATCATTGTTAACTTCTTTAATTACTACACATTCTTTATCAGATTCAAATCCAGTCACTACCATAGCCGCAATACTACTGCTATTTATTTCTTTTGATATTTGTTTGCGCCGTCCCTCCTCGCTTAGAGGGACGGTTGCAAGTTTCCCTGCACTCTTGGTCGGAAATTTTTCTTAACGCAATTAATCTCTATATGATCATCACCTTTGCAGAAATCGCATCCCCGAATTGAGCCATCTTTTCTATTGTCTCCCTATTTATTACCATTGTTGTTACCATTATTGTAACTATTATTATAACTATTACTATTACCATTGCTATTACCATTATTGTAACCATTATTATAATCATTATTATTACCATTACTGTACCCGTTATTATAATTTGGTCGTCGTTGCTGATCACAATCTTTTGCTTGATGACCCCTCATGTTGCATAATTGACAGACTGGACGTTGATTCCGAACAGGTGCTGTTCTCTCGTTGAACCTTACCTGAGGGCGTTGATAGTTGTCCCGTTGCACTCTACAATTTCTTGCGGCGTGCTCTTTTATTCCGCACAATTGGCAAATTGATGCTTCATAATTTTGTTGAGGTCTAACATAGTTACCAAGTTTGTAACAAGTTCTTGCGTCGTGACTTTTTATAATACAAATTTGGCATATTTTTTCTTTCTCAACTTTTGGTGCAATTGTTGGGCAGTTCTTTGATATTTACTGTTGCACAACTAGCATTTTTGTTGGCTTTTCTTTTTCCAACAGTCTTGTTCTGAATGGTTTTTACCATTACATTTTGTACACTGCTTCCAAGTGACAAAGTCTTGAGTGCACTCACTTGCAACATGTCCCCTTTGTCTTCATTTGAAGCATAACTTTGTTTCTTTCAATATTGTAGGCTTTTCCTCTATCGTCATTTAAGGTTTGGCTAATTTGCATTGTGGTGCTATATAGTCTTTTTTTTGACATAATTGGCAAAAATTGACCTAGAAAGTTCTTTTCTTAATTTCTTTTCTGCCCAACGTTGCCCTTCTGGCCAATTCTTCTTCTCTTTCTACTGCTTGTTGTATAATGTTTTCATAACTTTCATTCCCGTTTATGTAATCTCCAAGTTCAGGCTTGATTCCCGACCTTTTGCTAGTTCTTTCATTTCATTTTTGATTTGTTTTGGTCTTTCATTTTCTGCGGGTATATGCTGTAACGTGACATGTTACCTTCTCACTTAACTTTAGAAATTAATTCGGGTCGCGGATCAACTAGCTTTACAGATCAAAAAGGGGACGGTAAATTTTACTCTACGACGCTAAAACTTACCCAAAAAACGTCACTAAAACTAACCAAATAACCAAATGTCCAAATAGCCAAATAACCAAATACCAAATAGCCAAATAATCACAGAAATCACGGAAATCACGAAATCACGAAAATCCGAATAATCCAATGAATCCAATGATGCTGATCCGTTAAATTTTAGGTTTTTAGGTTTTTAGGTTTCAACCTAAACCCAACTCCGCTGACCATCTATTCAGCAATTTGAAAATCGATTTTAGGTTTTTAGGTTTTTAGGTTTCAACCTAAACCCAACTCCGCTGACCATCTATTCAGCAATTTAAAAATTCGATTTTAGGTTTTTAGGTTTTTTATATAAAAGCGAACGATTCCAATTATTATACGGATGCGAGCGTTCAAATCCGATAAGGGGTCAAGAAAAAAATTATTTTATTATTATTTTTTTTTTTTTGTAAGCTAAAAAAAAATTGAGAAGATTAAATTTTAATTAAATTATTATAGAAGAAGCATACTAATATTATATCAATGAATGATATAGGTAATTTATTAATTTTTATCTAAAATATTAACTATCGATTATTCAAATATAATCGGAATTTTATTAATTATTATTGGGTAATTACTAACTATTTAAAAAAGTAGGTATTAAGCTATCGATTATTTGAGTAGAATCGATATTTTCATTAATTATTATTGTGTAAATATATATAAAAGAATTAAATATTAAACTATCGATTATTCAAACAAAATCGATATTTTATTAATTATTTTTGTATCAATAGAAAATATTTCAAATTATTAACTATCGATTAATTAACCTAAATCGATATTTTATTAATTACAATTGTGTAGCTAATAAATATTTCAAAGAAAAGAATGTTAATCTATCGATTATTAAAATAAAATCAAAATTTTATTGCTTAGAAACGTATAGATAATAATTATTTAAAAGAGGAATATTAATCTGTCGATTATTTATATGAAATCAAAATTTTATTACTTAAAAACGTATAAATAATAATTATTTAAAAGGGGAATATTAATCTATCGATTATTTAAAAAAAATCAAATTTTTATTACTTAAAAACGTATAAATAATAATTATTTAAAAGGGGAACATTAATCTATCGATTATTTACATAAAATCAAAATTTTACTAATTATTGTTGTATGAATAGTCAATATTTGAAACGTAAATATTAACTATCGATTGTTTAGATAAAATCGATATTTTATTAATTATTATCAAAATTTGATAATAATTATTTTAAAGTAAATAAAAAAAACGCATTTGACGGCCGACTTTAGGAGGATGCACAGCCATTGCGTTTTTCAATGGCGGCTGAGGGCTGTTAGAGCCTGCCCTTAGTGTTGGCTAGGCCCGCTCGTCTAGCTTTCCTAAGTACGCCTATTCGGAGGAGGGGTTTGGGCCTTGGAAAATATGGCGTTTTCCAAAGATGGCTTCTTCTCTTCCTAGTCCAAATTTCTCCCGCCTGTCGTGTTTTTCTTATTTAAATTTGTTTATGCGTATGCGTATTAATTATTAAAAAAGGAACATGAATCCCCAAATATTTAAATCAAATATTAAAATACTATTAATGTATAAAATAGTAATTATTGAGAAAGGCTTTAAATCCCAAATATTTAAACCATTGAGTTATTATTTATGTGTACAATAATAATTTTAAAAAAAAAGGAAATTATATTCCAGATATTCGACCCGATTAATTTATTATTTATTTATAAATAATTATTGTTGAAAAGGGAATTACATCCCCAAATATTTAAATCAACTAATTTATTACTAATGTATGCGTAATAATTATTGGAAAAGCAGATTAAATCCCCAATATTCAAATCAAATAATTTATAACTAATGTATGCGTAATGAATTTGAAAAAGGAATTCAAATCTCAAATATTCAAACCAATTAAATTATTATTAATGTATAAAATAACAATTATTGAAAAAAGAAATAATATTCCAGATATTTGACCCGATTAATTCATTATTTATTCATAAATAATTATTGTTGAAAAGGGAATTACATCCCCGAATATTTAAATCAAATAATTTATTATTAATGTATGCGTAATAAATTTGAAAAGGACAATAAATCCCAAATATTTAAGCTGGTTATATTATCATTAATGTATAGTATAATAATTGTTGAAAAAGGAAATTAAATCCCGAATAATTAAATCAATGAATTTATTATTACGAGATCACTGAGCGCGCTTCGCGCGCCTGTTTTTCTTATGAACATGAGGAGATAGTTTTTTAAAAAATATTATCACAATCATACTTTCTCTTGATGTCATTATTCATTGAGCTATTTTGTATAAATAGTAAATCACATTTATGTTTCAATTATTTTCATTGTTATTTAGTAATAATTTAAGAAAAAAAAACAACACTCTGTTCACACGAATAAAAGACAATTTTTAAAAAAGATAGAGTTTAAACAAATTCGTACAGCCACTGTTGAGGCAAAACTCAGTTCTTTATGACATTTTTGTGGATGTTTAGTTCGAATATTTTTTACTTTACTATCCAGTTTTCATGGCTGAGTATTTTTGATAACTTAATTATTCACGTTACAAAAAGAGCAAACTATAATTATGTTTTCTTATGTCTTTTAAAAAACCCTTCTCATAATTTACCCATAATACTTTATTCATCAAAGTTTCGATCACTTTATTTTCGATTCTTTTATTTCTGTGATGCAATTCCCAATTAATTAATTTAACATTCATTTCAAAATTACTCATGTTCATAATAAAATATTTCTAAATAGAATTTTCCCGAAATCATGATTCCTATATTCAAAAAACACCTCATGAAAAAAACTACAGGAATAGAAAAATGTAAATTTTATAAATTAATATGGTTATCCTTGTGTTTTATTTTTTTAAATTGTAAATTTCATATCAAAAAAATATAAAAACACGTCTCCGTTTTTTCATTTTATTATTAAATAATTTTCACTTGATTTTGTCCTTAGATTCTTCTTTTCCTCCGTAAAATATTAATTATACAATTTTGTTAGGATAAATTTTACTTTTCATTTTTGTCCGAGCAGTACTTCTTTCCTAAAAAATTTTAAAATCAATTTTGACTCTTTTTTATATTTGCTATAACTTGTACACGAAATACGACGTTTCCTGCTTCAAGTCATGTACATAAAACATATATTTCTGAATAGAATTTTTGTGAAACTATGAATCTGAGACTTCGAACTCACCCTCAATAAAAATATCCGAACAATTTCATGAAATGATTATAACTCTTTATTTTATGCAATTTTATGTTTACCACGACTTAAAGATAAAATAAATTCAAAAAGTGGCTAATATTTCGTTTTTATTGAGCCATTTGTCAAATCATAAACTAAAGATCTGAAAAATCATGCGCCTATTTTAAAATCTTCTTTTTCAATTATTTTTCATTACTGTTGATTATTAATTTTCAAAAAAATTTCGACATTATATTTTCACGAATAACATATAATTTATAAAACAATGAAATTTCCGGCAACCTTTGTCGAAAAAAAATCCATTTTTCTATAACATTTTTGTGCTTACTTCAAACATTTTCCATTTTACTATTCCGTTTCCAGGGGTATGTATATTTTCGATTAAATAATCATTCATTCACACAGAGCGAATTATTATGTTCTTAAGTATTTTTAAAAAAAAATTGTTCTCTATAAATATGATCCCGAGTGGTCAGGCTAGCCTGATTTGACTTCAAGTCTTGATTGAGACTTGATTAATGTTCCCTTAACACACGCCTGATCGAAATTTGATCAATATTTGATCAAGATGCTTGATTAAGGATAACTCGATCAAGATTGGATCAAGGAACCCTTAACTCATCCTTATTAAGGCCAGCCTGATCAAAAATTACTCAAGGAAACCTTAACTTATCCTTAATAAAGCCAGCCTGATCAAGAATTGATCGAGACAACGTTAACTTATCCTTAATAAGGCCAGCCTGATCAAGAATTGATGAAGAAAACCTTAACTTCTCTTTATTAAGGCCAGCCTGATCAAAGAACTTCTTCAAAAAAATTGCCTAACTTAGATACATGAAAATCTTGTGAGACTAATAAATATTTTCCAATGAAATTTTAGTGAGATCATGACTAATATCAAGACAACACCAACATATTATTACCTTTAAAGTTTCGAATCCTCATTTTATTTGTTTCAATTTCTTTTCATTACATAATTTACCACAACTTCTAAACAAAGTGTGACATTACTCATTTTCAAGAATTATTTATAAGATGTGAAAGAAGAAATTATAAAAATAAACACCTATGCCATTAATCATATCAACGTGACCAGTTCCATCAATAAATTATAACAGTCATATATTTATCAATAGTTATACTGAAATAATCAGTTTTTTTACTTAAAGAGACATGTATATATGTATATATATATTCTACTTTTTTGTCAAAATAGAATGATTACATTTTCAATTGTCAATAAAATTGTGAATAAAATGATTCCCTTTTTTTTTTTTTTTTCGTTTCTAAATAGAATGTATGTGGATATTATATGTATAGATACATACTTTTATTTTCTTGTCCATAAGCCTATTAATTTTTCCATCATCATATTAATAAAGTTATATATATATCAGTTCATTTATTATCAATAAAAACAGTTATTATAATTTAAAGACTATTTTTTGTTCAAGCGATCTGTCAAATCTTGATTTGAAAATATATAAACAAATAAATTTATTGATTACCTTAACGACGGGAAAAAAAAAAAAAATGTGAGTGACTGAGAAAGAAAATTTGTTTATTTATTTCATTAACAACCGACAAAGACAGAATGACAAATGACATGAGAATGACAAAGAAAACCAAATAACCAATCAAATCTTAGGAAGATCGATGACAACTGTCCTTTTTATATAAGGAGACTGTATGCGTGATAATTATTGAAAAGGTAAAATAAATTCCAAATATTTAAATCGATTTATTTATTATAATAATTATTGGAAAAGGGAATTAAATCCCCAATATTTGAAACAATTAATTTGTTATTAATGTATGCGTATTAATTGTTGAAAAAAGTGACTAATAAAATAATCTAAATCTGATGATAATTTAATAATTTAATATTATATTATTAATTAAATAAGTTTGTTCACACTCACTTACGTCGTTTGTTTATCGTTATTTATTGTTACTTGAGGTTAATTGTTCACTCTTTATTATAAGTAATTATAATTATTAACACGATGATATAAAAATATTGTTATTTAAAGTTGGGTTTCAATTATTAAATGTTCAAAAAAAGAAAAATTATTCAAAATTATATAAACATAAACAATTGTAAAACAATTACACAAATAAATTACTATTTAAAATGAGTCATGCAACCAATTTGACATGCCCTTATCTTCTCTCTCTTTTTTTTTTATCGGCGTTTGTTTGGGGCCAGATGTCAGACGTAATAGAAAAAATTCAAAAGAAAAGGGCACACTTTTATTATGTGAAAAAAAAATTTGGAGCTTGGGAAATCTAATAGCCCCCCGGGTAGTAAACTAAATAGTAATAAAAAAAAAAAGATGTGTGTTATTGTACGCACAGGGAAGTGAAACTTCTTTAGTAATTTTAATAAATAGTAATTGAAAGATCTTTCGTTGCATTAATATATTTTTGCCTAGTTGTCTTTTTCGCTCTCATTCCGAGTGAACTATTATGTTCATTCAGTCATTAACAATTATGATAGAAATTTTTAAATTTATTGATTAGTTATAATATTAAGATTCTATGTAAATGAAATTCTAATTTAAAAACTTAACACAGAATATAATTTTATATAAATATTTATTTATTGAACCACTAGTCAGCTAAACACTTCTATTATTATTTTATGTATACATTCATTCTGTTTTATGTATATATTCATGAAATACTGAGTTTTTTCAGTTGCTCTTTTATCTTCAGGATTTTTGTCGGGATATCTTTTAATATTTTCCCGATATATCAACTTTAGATGACTTAAGCTTTCAATATTTTTGAATAATGAGTCAATTTCAGCCTCGTAATCTGACATGTTACAGCCTGAAAAATATAAATAAAATCAATACAAATTATAATGGAAATAAATTTAATTTTAATTTAGTAGCTATCTCTTCAATATTTGAATAAAAAAAAAAGACCTGGTAACATTTGTTGGGTCATGTGGCCAGCGTTACCTGTTGAAAATTGAAAATTTTCAATACTCCGGCTAGGGCCATTGTTATTTTTATTGCTGAGACATATTTTAACCGTTAATCAACGAAAACATTATTCATATTTAAAAGAAAGGCAATAGAGTTTTTCAAAGCTTTTTTTGGAGTCTTATAAACATTTTATTTCAACTCTATGATGACATTTTTTGGTCCGTTTTTTTTATTTTTTTTTCGGTGAGCCATAACTTTTGTTATAATCAAGATAGGGAATTCGTATTAGGCTCAAATTATGCGCCTAAAAAAAATCTAGTGACGGCATTACGGTTTTTTTTTCTCTCAATAACAGTTTAAAACTTAAGACTTTAAGACTAGTCTCGGTCTCGCATGCGTCGTCTCGCGAGACGCGAGACCGAGACCGAGATCTCCTTCAATCAATAAAACGATACCGATACCGAGACCGAGAGTATCGACTGAAAGTCTCGCCGGTATCGCGAGACTTTGAAAATTTCAGATCGAATTTTTTTTTTTCTTTTTCTTTCTGGTAACGAATCGTATTGAAAAGAAGAACTGTTATGCAGTACAATACTGCACAGTAAGACACTGCACAGTAAGACATTGACGCTACAGTCACAACGAGATATCTACAAGCCTTATGTACCTATGAAAACTGTAAAGTTACGCCAATTATATTTTCCTAAACTGATATTTTTTGTATCTGATATTTTAAAAGAAGTATTTTACTTCGTGGAAAGGGAAAAATACATATCAATGAAGAGAAAAAAAGAAAAAAATCTATTATTTGTTTATGAATTTTCTAAAGTCTTTTGTCCAACTACTTCATTGATTTTTAAAATTTAAAGTTTCAACTTCGAACATTCTTTCTTTTTATATTTTATCGGAAATATTATTTTAGAAATTCTAAAAATTATTAAATTATGTTATAATTTTGTATGATTTAATTTATCAATTTTATTGATATAAAATATTAATTGAAATAATTCAATATTTATTTTAAAATATTGAATAATATAATATTAATTGTTTTTATTTCATATGAATTTTTAATAAAATATTTATATATTATTTAATCATTTATTTCAATTTGAATGATTGAATAATATATAAATAAACCAATTGATTTCTATTCTTTTATATTTTACTTAACGAAAAAATATTAGTATAAAAGCGAGACCCGGCGATACTTGCGAGACGAGACCGAGACGAGACCGAGACCGAGACCTGGTGCGAACGAGCGAGACCGATACCGAGACTCGCTAAATCTCGTCTCGTCTCGTACTGCATGAAGCCCAAACAGTTTTCGAGCAAAAAAATTAAATATCCGAATTTTTTGTCAAATTTTGAAGTTTTTTTTTTCTCAAAAACTATTATAGATAGGGGAAAAAACCCATTGAGCGGGCGATAGAGTTTTTTGAGACGAATAATATGAGCCTTATACGAAGTCTCTCTTTTGATTTCGCGTTGAGTTATTCATTGCGTCGTTTTTAAGTTTTTTTTCGGCGAGCCATAACTTTTGTTATAATCAAGATAGGAAGATCGTATTAGGCTCAAATTTTGTGCCTCAAAAAAATCTAGTAACGGCATTGGGGGTTTTTTCTCTTTCAATAACAGTTTTCGAGAAAAAAAATTAAATATCAGAATTTTTTTTTTAATTTTATAGTTTTTTTCTTTTTTTCTCAAAAACTATTAGAAAAGGAAAAGAATTTTGCAAAGCGGGCGATAGAGTTTTTTGAGACACAAAAATTAAGCCTAATACGAAGTCTCTACTATGATTTTGCGTCGAGTTATATATTGCGCCGTTTTTATAACTTGTAAAATTTTCACATGAAAACGTATGTACTATTTTAAGTTACATAAATAATAATTTAAGAACGATGAAATATAAAACAGAAAAGATTCACGAATAAAAAACCTTTGGTGATAAATACTCTCTGATGGAAAGTTTAGACACCACAAATTTTTAAGTAAGAAAAAAAAATTTTTTCAAAATTTACATTTTAGTTTTTTGATCAAAAACTATTATCAATAGAGCAAAAAACCTATAACGCGGGCGATAGAGTTTTTTAATGCGCTTCTTTTGAGTCTGGTACGAAGTCTCTCGGTTAGTTAGTTCGTAAGTTATGAGCGTTTTTTTCTTTTCGCCGATGAATTCAAGACTGTGGCTGAGCCTATGGCTCCTAGCCTCCGTAAAAAAAAAAAAAAAACAAAACGAACTATTTGATGTTAAAAAAATTTAATGTCAAATAATGATTGATTTTTTTAACATCTTTTTTATGAGCGAATTAACCACAAACACATGATGGTGCTTCATCGCCGCCACCACCACCACCATGTATTTGTTCTATTATGATTGCTGCTGTTTATATATGATCAATATTGTTATTGTTATTTTGATTATCACTCGGTACATCATTCATTGAATTATTATTTACTCCTGTTGTTGTTGTTTCATTGAATGATTCAATATTTAATCATCTGTTCCATTTTTTTGTCCTTAACAAATTCATTTAAGATCTTGAATTTATTTCGATCATGGCAAGCACAAGCACTTGAATAACCACTATCTTGTGTATTATTTGATTATTGAACAGATTTATTTCAAATACTCATTATTTGATTTAAAATATTATTACAACTACCAGTACAAGTCTCATGAAAATTACCAGACATTGGTATAGCACCTGGTCCTATTTTAAATTTTACTGATTTAGGATTACCAGTACATTTATCAATTATCAGATGTTTTTGATAATATTTCAGTGTCATTAATTGTCTCTTGAAATCCTATACAATCTAAATTACCATCTTTGCTATCTTTACGTTCACATTTTATTCACATATTATTTATTGTTGTTTGGTATTGTGATTATGATGTTGCTGTCGTATTATGTCAAGCACTTGAATAACTATTATCTTGTGTATTATTTGTTTATTTAACAGATTCATTTGAAATACTCATTATTTGATCAAAAATAACATAATAAATTATATATTGTATATAATAAAAGTTTTAATCTTACGAAATCTTCTACCCTTCTGTTCTTTAACTTTCCATGAAATAAAATTTAAACAAATTTTTCGTATCGTTGTCAAGGAATAAATAAATAAAACAAGACGAAAAAATATTTAAAATTATTTACCTTCATACCGTTACTTTCTTTGCATCCATCTTTTTGTTTTTAATACTTCCATTCTAAAAGAAGTTTCACTTCAAAAATAAAACTAGAAACTAAACTAAATAAAATAAAAATTTTATCAAGTTCTCAAGAAACCCATTATAAATTTTTATTGTCAGCATCGCTCTGAAATAAATTTATTTATTCATGAGGGGAAAAAAATTTAAATTTTATTATTATTTTATTTAATATATTTTTTTTTTTCTTGAGAAAAAAAAATAAAAAAAAAAAAATAAAAACCAAGTGTCAATTTTCACACACGTACTAACAAAAATCTAGAAATAATTCTTGGAATTTTCTCCCCTAGACAACATTATTTAACAACTAAAAAAAAAAAAATGACGCCAAGCTAAAAAAATTATTTCTTGAAACAAAAGAAAGTGACTCCGAGCTAAATTTATTTAAACACAAAGAAAAGGACGCTAAGTTATTATTTTGCCGCGTAATAAAAAAATTTAACAATAACAACAATTAATTTTGTAATTACAATTATTAATATAAAATTAATAATTGTGCTTACAATGACGGTTGAATTAAAATTACTGGCTATGAACGACGTGGACCTTGACCTCGGCTTCGCTTTAATTACGATAAATATTTGTAGATGTATGGTTGATTGGTGATGAACAACGGTATTTAACTCAAAAAAAACACTCGCGTAACACAGAATCTAAATTTAATTTAATAAAATTTATTATATAGCCAAAAGCTATATAAATTATTTAAAATAATTAATGAATTTAAATTCGATTGAGAAATATCAAAATATCAATACTTGACATCAATTTTAGGGTGCGAACTCACGACAAGCTAAAATTTCCGCTTGTAAACATGGCGGCTATAAAAATCACCAAAAAGTAACTAAATTTACTAAATTTATCGCGAATCCGTGATTTTAGTACAAGCTTGGTGGTGTCAAGATTGTTCTGCAGTCACGGAGAGACACCACGGATTTGCAGTTAATTCAGTAAATAGTTAATTCAGTGATAATTTAGTAAATTTAGTTACTTTTTGGTTATTTTCATAGCCGCCATGTTTATAAGCGGAAATTTTAGCATTCTTCATTCTTTTCTACTATTGTTTTTCATTTGTAAATGTAAATAAATTGTCACCAAAATATCACACAATTGCACACAATGCAAATTTATAAAATTTACTTAATTATTATATGCATCAATCTATATTGATATTATTTATTCATTGTATTATTATAATATTAATCACCTTGACAATTAATATACAAATTTAAACCAAATAAATATATAATTATGAATATTTTTTATATAATAAAATAATAATATATATATATATTTATAAAAACACAATAAATACGAAAAGATATATAAACAAAAGGTTACGTTCATCAGCAAACATGTGTATGTTGTATATATTAGTATAATTAGCATGACAGAATTTGCAGGTATGTGAAGTTAGCACATACATTATAGCACAATCAAACCGGACTATATCAGGAGTTACCTGCGAATTATATGCGTTTTTTGTGCGGAATCCGCAATTTTTGAGCGTTTTTTTTGTTTTTTATAGTCTGGTTTGATTGTGCTATAATGTATGTGCTAACTTTACAGACCTGGGATTCGCGCCTATATCCCAACAATATATGGCGCGCGCACCATCGATGCGATATTGAATACTATACTGACATATATAAAGATTTTTTTACACTATCTAAATATGTTAGCTTTTTTGCTCTATAGACAGATGCTTTTGGCAGCTGATTTTGATATTAATAAATAAATTCTTTCGTAAATAATTCGTCAATAAAAATATTTCATATTTCTATTTACATATCCCCTGGTAGAAATTTGTGAGCGCTGCCCGACTTAACCTGTACAAGCATATAGGCTTATACATGTAAAGTCGGGCCAATAAGTCGGGCAAACGTCGGGCCGACGGAGCTTTTTCTACCAGGATCCTGTAAAAAAAAAACTTATTAAACTTGATGGAAAGAAAAATAAACAATAACATGTGACTTGGGAACATAGCTTAAAGTATCATTATTTAATTTGCGCCATCGATGCGATATTGGATACTGAAGTAAATATAAAGGTTTCCCACACCATCTACTATTTAAATAATAATAAAAAAAAAAAAAAAAAAAAAAAAAAAAACCAGAAACTTAGAAAAAATAACGAAGTTCCCCCGCCGGGAATCGAACCCGGGTCTTTTTCTTTCCGGGCAAACGCCTTGACCACTAGACCACAGGGCTTCTTATTTTTTCTAAGTTTCATCAAATTAACTCCGACGTCCTTCTATGCGTCAATTCATTTTTTGAACCTTGCACAATTTTATTTTTATAATGCTGTCAAATTGCTCTGAACTTGGAAACCATATTGCTTCGATCTGATTTGGTTTTATAATGTTTGTCAGAGTGCAGTTAGGTTTTAAATAATCTTCAAGAAAATGATTTTAAAGTTTGAAAAAAAAGTATATATCTTAAAAATCTTTTTTTATTTTTATTACAAAGATTCAATTAATTTATAAGATGATTAGAAGACAGAATAATTTTTACATCAATCAAATAATATATTCTAAAAGGCACAAGAAACGAAGGCACGATATAGACAAAAAGATGTATAAACAAAAGGTTACGTTTATCAGCAAGCATGTGTATGTTGTATATTAGTACATTAGCACACCTGATAAGCAGGATTCACGCCCATATCCCAACGGCATATGGCGCGCGCACCATCGCTGCGATATTGAATACTGTACTGTACTGATATAAATAAAGGTTCTCTCACACCATTCTACTATTATTGCTCAATTTTATTTTATAAGATTGGCGAATTGCTCTGGACTTGGAAGCCATAATACTTTGATTTAATTTTGGTTTTTAATGTTTGTCAGAGTGCCCTGAGTTTTTGAGGAAATATCAAGAAAAACGCAATTTCTGAAATTGATTTTAAAGTTTAAAAAAAAAGTATACAACTAAAAAATCTGATTTTTTTTTTTATGAAAAGTTTAATAATAATTTAATAGGATGATCAAAAGACAAAATATTTTTATCTGATCAATCATGTTTTAAAATAAATTCCCAAGGAATTGGAGGGTTAGGGTTAGCTCTATGCCGTGTATATTAGGCACGGTAGTTATCTCGTTTACCCACTTTCTTTTTTTTTCTCATACTTGACGCGAGGCACTACCGTGCCTCTTGATTAGCACTCCTGATGAGCAGGAATCGCGCCCATATCTCAACGGCATATGGCGCGCGCACCATCGCTGCGATATTGAATACTGTAGCATCAACGATGCGATATTGAATACTGTATTGATATAAATAAAGGTTCTTTCACATCATTCTATTATTATTGCTCAATTTTTATTTTATAAGGTTGTCGAATTGCTCTGGACTTGGCAGCCGAAATGCTCTAATCTGAAATTGGTTTTATAATGTTTGTCAGAGTGCGGTAACGTTTCAAAAGAATTTCAAGAAAAACGCAATTTCTGAAAATGATTTTGAAGTTTAAAAAAAAAATATACATCTAAAAAATCTGTTTTTTTTTTTATTAAATACTTTGATATTGATTTTATAAGATGATCAGAAAAAAAAAAAATTTTATCTGATCAATCATATTTTAAAAATTAATTCCCAAGGAATTGGGGGGTTAGGATAGCTTTATGCCGATAATATATAGGCACGGTAGTTAAATCTCGTTTCTCCCACTTTTTTTTCTCTCATACTTGACGCGAGGCACTACCGTGCCTCTTGATAAATCTCGTTTTTCCCACTTTTTTTTTTCTCATACTTGACGCGAGGCACTACCGTGCCTCTTGATATATTTATTTTACTTTTGTTTTATATATGTATATAATCATTAAATTTTTTTTTTTAATATTATTCATTTTTCTATAGATTGAGTAAGATAGCGCTTCCGAAGCTTTTTTCAGGATGCTGCTTTTGTGTCATAAACTAACAACATGTTGTGTAAGCTCGAAAAAAAAAACCAACTACTAATAATCTATTTTACAACTATTGAAGTCAATCGAAAGGACTTTGTATTCGTTATTTATTTATAATAAAAATATTGTTTGAAATAAAGAGAAAATATTTTCACAAAAAATCATGAATATACTTTGTTGATTGATTTATATGTGGTACATATTTAGTGAATTTTTGAATATACTTTAAGTTTGTTATATAAAAGATATATTTTTAATATAAAATGGATATACTTTCGATACATCTGACTTACATTTGAAATATACATATGTGACGTATTTACATAGTCTACAATATTAAAATTAAATTCATCGGATGTAACACAATCATTTATACCGACATTTAAGATCATATAGCAACAACAGTTAACGGGAATATTTTTTCGCCGATTTATTCATTTTTAATTCTAAATATTAATTAAATCAAATATAATTCTGTAAAATTTTAAATAAGGAATTCGCTGACTATCATGGGAACAATGTTTTAGGATTGGTCAAAGCAATATTCCTACCACAAATTATTTTCAAAACCGAGATTATAAAAACCGTAACAATGTCACAACACTCACTCTTGTTTTTAATCTCAACGTATACTTATTAATCATTAATTAAATATTCAACCTTAAATAAAAATTGTGTTAATTATTTTGAAACCAATCAATAAACTAAATTCCATTATCATTGAACAATTAAAATATCGTTGTGTTAAGTTCAGACTACTACAACATCTACAGGTCGATCATCCACATTGACACGCCTCATACATACTGGACTCACACAAAATCAACTTCAAGGTATTTTTATAAATTCTAACACATTTTCCTCTCCTAAATCCTGTTACCCAGTAGGGAATAACGAAATTAGGTTAAATAAAACATTTGTTTACTGACTCGTTTATTTGAAATCACATTCATAATTTAATTTTTTTGTTTTGTTCCTTTAAGTTCAATTAAATTATTTCATATTATTAAAAATAAACCTGTCTCGTAACACATACATGAATAATTATTTAATTTTTATATTTGAAATATACTATTAAAAATATATAATCAATAAATTTTTTATAATTAAATTATATTTTTTAATTATTCGAAATATAAAAAAAAAAATACATTGTTGCATAAATATCATAGGTTCAAAAGAAATATAATAGAGATATAAAAAATATATATTTGTAATATATGAATTTCGGCCAAAATCACTATATTTCATTTATATTTAATTCATATTGTGGATATTAGAAATACATAATCGTCATATAAAAAATTTATAATTTATACATTTTTTGACGTATATATGAATTATAAAAAATGAATAAATCATTTCCGTCTTAATAGAATTTATTTATATATAAATTTTTACAATCACTTTCATCAATATCCTGATGGTCGACATGAAAATGCATTTGACTTCCACGTGAAAGGCCCCGGATCGAGGCCTGCGTCGCGTCCATATTTTTTCGTTTATTAGAATTGTCTGAATGGAAAAATAACAATGTTAGTATAACAATCAGCTCATTATTAATTTTTTTTACGAGTAGAATTAATCGAAATCGAAAAATTGAAGAATCAAAGAAAGAAAGAAAGAAAGTTTTATTTCTCTTTTCCTTGAAAAGTATAGATCATAAACAATTAATTTTGTATACAGGTGATGAGCATTTAGAAGACGCATCTTTTAATCCTTACATGAAGTAACTGCGAATATTCTATCGAGAGTTGTCGATCGCGAAACCTTCCGCTAAAAATGTACTAGCAACAGTTACCTCCATAACTCTTGATAGAATAGTCGTAGCGTTTTCGCGTATAGTTAAAAAAATGCGTCTCGAATACTATTTATTTGTTTACGAAATATTTTTTTTTAAAATCATAGTATTCAAGGAAAAAAAAAAAAATTATTTTTTTCGATTTTCTTTTTTTTTCATTACTAAAAAGTATATCTAATTAAAAAGTAATTTTGTGAGTGATTAATAGGTATTTAAAAGACGCTTCTTGAAGGCCTAGCATAACCTCGCTACGATCATGCTATCCAGAGGTATCGTGTGAAAAGCGTATAGTGAACAAACTATAAATTCATCAACTCTCGATGGGACCATCGTAGAAACTTCATCTTCAGCTCAAAAAAAGCATCTTCGAAAACTGTAGAGCCGTGTTCAAGAATCATCTTTCTAGGCATAATCGTTTTCGACAAAAAAAATTGAAAAATAAAACAAAAAAAATTTTTTTTTTCTTTTACCCTGAAAACAATTTCGCTTAAAGGGATAAATGTTTAACGTGGCTCTGGAGTTTTCGAGAATGCTTTTTTTGAGTTGAAAATGAAGTTTCTACGATCATCCTATCGAGAGTTATCGAATTTATAGTTTTTGTACTGCATGTTTTTTACACGATATCCATCAATAACATAATCCTAGCGAGGTCATGTTAGGCCCAAAAAAAGCGTCATTCAAATACATACATACCTATAACTTACCCAGAAAATTACTTTCTTATTACTTATAATTTTTCAAATGATGAAAAAAATCATCTGCCGTCACGGCCACTCGAGTATATCAGGAAAATTTTGACGAGACAGTAAAACGAAAAAAAAAAACTGCATAACGAGTATCATAAAAATAAAGTGTATAGTGCCACTTAGTTCAATAATTCCTAAACTATCAGTGGAGTGTGAATCTAACCTGTCAATAAAACCTGAGACATTCATAAATTAACTATACAAGAAGTGTGCTTAGACTAAGCTAAAAACACGTCAAACATCAAAACGTGTAACCTTGACACATGCCACAACAACATACAATTAACTCACAAAAAAACAATCAATACAAGGATTACTTTAAAACTGGTACTTGATCAAGGGCATCAAAATTCATACAACATGGACCCACCCACAAATGAAAGCAAGCCTGATTGCAAAGGCTGCAAGGCAAAAATTCCAAATCAATTTATTGAATGTAAAATATGTTCACATGTCTATCACCCAAAATGTGCAACGAGAACAATCACACTACCGAATGGAGGCTTCACCGAGTGCTGTGGTAAATCCCGATCCATCTCTGAATTATCACAACGTTCCCAAATGTCAGACAATCAGGAAGTTATCAATGAAGAAGATGATCAGGATGAAGAAAAAGTCTACACCATCAACATTATATGCCCAGATCTAAAAAGCCTCGAGGAAAAGATGAATAAGAAACTAGAAAATGACTTGATTGAAATGAACAAAACAATAGCTGATGTATCAAAAAATTTGCAGCAGATCTATATGGAAAGAGTAAAAGAAATAAAAGAAGAAATAAAGTTATTTGAAACTAATCTTGAAATTAAAATTAAAAAATCAAACATACAAATTGAAGAAAATAAAATAAGATCAATCAAAAACTCTGAAAACATTCAACAGATAAAAAAAAAACTTAACGCAAATAAAGCAGATTTCAGTAAAGACGTCATGACTGACTGTCTAGCTGAAATGACTGATAGAGAGAGCAGGAAAAACAACGTTATAATATTCAACGTACCAGGTTATATGCTACAGGTTACTGCACAAGAACAAGGTAAGAGAGACTTTGACGATGTTAAAAAAATAATGCATGAAATATCTCCAGACATTCCTATCAACAGAGAGCTTGAAAGTATTCAGACTGAAAAATAACAAACAGAATAAAAGAGCTATTGAAGACAATGAAACTACAGTGTACACCCACCACTTTTGTTTACCACACTGTATAAGCAGCTGGAAAACATCAAAATAAAATATAAAAAATGTGAAAAAAATCAAGCTTATGAATGTCAGCACTTAAGTGCATATAACTAGAGACTTGACACCAAATACCTAATGAGTGGCTACCAACTTAATTACGACGACAACATACATGACGGTTTATAGATGAAAGATTATAAATTGAACTACAACACTAACATTGAACTTCTGGACCACCTATTCCACCAAGTACAGTGGAGAGACGTCACTGATCATGAAGACACAACGTTATAACAAACAACTTAATGTCAACAATTTACTCAGTATTTCATAACTCGTTCCATATAAAAAATAAAAACAATAACAATGATAACAACTTCCCACCATGGTACGACAAAAACCTATAATATTTATTAAACAAAAAAAAAATCTTTATGGAAAATAACGGAAAATACGAATAATAAACTTGATTATGATAATTTTAGTGCAGTAAGAAAAGAAATAAAAATACCAAATTCTATTAAGAAACAAAGGTTTCATGAGAGCATTGGCAACAGTGTGATTGGAGATCCTGCTGCCTTCTGGTGCTTTGTAAACGAAATTGAAAAAAATAGTAAATTAGTGCCAGAGTGTATAAAAATAATAAATGGTAACATAACTAATCAAAATGATATAGCAGATGAATTTGCAAAATATACCAATAGTATTTACACGAATGGACCATCTTCGTTTGATCCAGATGCACAAGGAAACAGTCAGCTAGCTAGTTACACTGGTGCTGATGAAATCATCAAAGCTTGTAATAAATTAAAAAATAAGAACTCAGTTGGACTAGACACGGCTTATCACCTAAAATAATCGGAAAAATGCAAGAAAAATCTGATGTTACCGACGTTAACCTTGCTACGTAAAATTTACCAGACAGGCAGTTATCCAAACACACTAAAATATACAAAAAATATTCCAATTTATCAAAAAAAAGGCTCAGACGAAGTATCAAATAATTATAAACCAATCTCGCTACTATCACCGATAAAATATTAGAAGCATGCATATATATATATATAAATAATATTCGAATGATAATATTGATAAAATAATGCAATCATTCAATAAATTTATCTCTCCCTGGCAATATGGTTTTTAGCCAAGCAGATCCACTACAACAAATTTACTGACTCTCATACACTACGAACACAAAAAACTAAATACTCACAAACAAATTGACATAATATACACAGATTTTTCCAAAGCTTCCAACTGCGTCGACTTTAACAGTTTAGTCAAGAGATGTATACATGTAGGTCTACCAAACTACTTAATTAACATTGTGAAATCATATATCACAGATAGGAAAAATTTTTTTATGTGTAGGTAATTCCACATCAAGGCCATTTATACCATCTTCAGGTGTACCCCAAGGGTCAAACTTGGGGCCTTTATTATTCTTAATTTATGTCAATGAACTCAGTAGGGACATAGAATCAGAATTTTTAATGTACGTGGATGATGCGAAATTTTACGCGGCAATTAACAACACAGATGAATGTGCCAAACTACAGACATCGATAAATACTTTTTATAAAAATTGTAAAAGCATAAAACTATGCCTAAACCCAAGTAAATGTCAAGCCATGTCATTATCAACAAAAAAAAGACAATAAATTATGAATATAAAATACAAGACAGAATAGTAACAAAAACAACAAGTCACAGGGACCTTGGTGTGGATTTCAATAATAACTTAAACTTTATAACACATTTAAACGAAACTGTAAATAGTGCATCAGCAACAGCAGGATTTGTATCAAGATTTTGCAAGAACATGAATAATCCCAAACCACTAATAACTCTATACAATTCATACGTTCGTCCAAAGCTAGAGAACAATACTGTAATATGGTTTTCAGATAGCCAAAAAAAAAAAACAAAAAAAAAGTTGAAAGTGTACAAAGAAAGATAATGAAGATACATGATTATATAACAACGAAGATTTATCCACAACAAGGCACAGCAAATGACGAACTACCCTAGTGGAAATTTTGGTCCGATTCAGATCAGGTATACCTTATATAAGGTCCGATTCGGAACCTGTTTACCAAATTTGATTTGGATCCAAATGTCACGCCGGCAGAGGAGTTCCGGATTGGATCAGGGCATCCCGATCCGGTTATAATAAGGACCCCTTAGCAAAATCAGATTGCAAAATACATATCCAGCATAGATCGAATTTAGACTTTAACCGGATCCGAATTTATATTCAAACTGTATCCGAATTAATATTTAAACCGGATCCAAATTTTGATTTAAAAAAAAAACTATATATGCTATAATCATTATCAACAATATTTCTATCTTAGAAAATTCAACCTAAGCTAAACTAAAACTCCGGAACTTACCGGGATCGATTTCGGGGCTTGTCCGTTCAAAGTCGGCGACCTATTGACCACGGCGGCGTACATGGAATCGTTGAAATTAAAAGTCATTCACAAGGGTAGAAAGTTAATTAAAAATTACAATAGAAAAACTTGATATGATTAATAATATATATAGGCAACAATGTATTTAATATTATTGAAAAATAAAATGACATTCTCATATTAATTTCTTTATTTTTTTCAAATACTTCTAAGTTGGATCCGTTTTGAATCAGGAAAACTGGATCCTGCTTACCTCAGCCAAGCCTTACCGAATCTGGAGGTTAACTTTAGAAAAAAATCAAACTTCAATAAAATCGGCATTCCGGATCAGATTTGGATCAGGATAGAGTACGCAAAACTAGATCCAGCTTACTTTAGCAATACCGGATCTGATTCGAATCAGGAAAAAGTGAAAGAAACCGGATCCGGCTTACCTTAGTCAAACCTGACTGAACCCGGGATAACTTTGAAAACAAAAATAAAGTTCAATTAAAGTCCGGCGTTTCGGATCCGATTCAGATCAAGACAAAGTAAAGAAACCCGGATCCGATTTAGTTCCAAAAAGAGTCAGGGAACCCGGATCCGGCTTACCTTAGCCAAACCTGACTGAACCTGAAAATAACTTAGTAAAAAAAATCACACTCTGATTAAAGTCCGGCATCCCGGATCCGATTCAGATCCGAAAAGAGCAAGGAAAGTCGGATCCGATTCAAGTCCGGTTACCCAGATCTCATTCGGATCCGAAAAGAGTCAAGAAACATGGATCCGGCTTACCTTAGCCAAACCTGACTGAACCCTGATGTTGACTATGAAAAAAAAAATCTCACTTCGATTTAAGTCCGGCAATCCAGATTCGATTCGGATCAGGAAAAAGTAAGCAAAGTCGGATCCAGTTCGCCTTAGCCATAACGGATCCGAAAAGGGTCAGGAAGTCCGGATCCGGATTACTTTAGCAATACTGGAACCAATACGGATCAGGATTCGGCTTCCCGGATCTCATTTTCCACTCGGGTATACACAGACTCTGTTTTGTTTGTAAAAAGTAGAAAATAAATGAATAAATAAATAAATAGATAAATCTGATTTTAAGTTTTTTCAAGTTTTTTGAGAAAAAAAAAAAAAAAGAATAGAATAGAGAATTTGAATAGAGATTCCGTAATGGGCTCATATTTTTTCGTCTTAAAAAACTAGCTGGATTATTAAAATTTTGAATTTTCAACCAGTAACGGATTAGAATTTTATCGGCTGTTGATTTAAAACGAGTATAAAAAGAGAAAGTAAATTTTATCAAATTTTCTTCGCAAAGACTACGTATAAAAGAATCATGTCAATTACTCATATTAATAATTCACACTGACTAAAATTTCTGTCACCCGAAATATGTCATCAATATTAAATACTGTATCATTCACCCTAAAATGTTGAATACCCTTGGATTATTCGTTATTACCAGAGTCTAGAAGCTCACATATTATTTCCGATTTTTGTAAGCACCATAGCAACATCGTGAAATACAGACTATAGGAATAACAATAGGAATGCTCGTACAACTCGGAAATGGCTTTAAAAAATGGGCTCATGTTTTTTGCCTTAAGAAAATGCCATTTTATAGTTAATACTTACTTATTTTTCTTTTGATATTCTTCCTTAGCAACTAGCGGCACTGCTTATTACTCGACAAATTATTAGCACCTTCAAGAAGTCTACGAATCCGTGTGTCATCGAAAAACTTCGGTTTGCACGTTCGAGATTCGAAACAATGTGTCCGAGTGAAGGGAATCCAACAACTCGCGATGAGAAAGATCATATGTATAATTCGTCAGAGCAGCCAGAACATTCTGATGGAGAGAAGAAAGAAACAAAATGTACCGGAGGAAAACAGTCACGAAAAATGAAACAAGCAGAGCTGGAAAGTTTGCTGTACAAATTTGGACCTGCGAATTTTTTAGGTCGGGACGTTACTTATAAGGTTTGATTCTAGAATTATTAATTATAGTAGTTAGTGGCTTTGTGACTTTAAACTTGATGTTTAAACTTTTTATTTTCTGAGTGAAATCGTGTTCCCGTTATTATTCTTGAACTATTCATCCTGATCGGAAATTGGTCAGGATACTACATTTCAGGAATTTATATCAAAATCAGATCAGGATGCCTATTTCGATCCGTTTTTAGTGAAGCGTGTCCAGGTTCTATTAACACATCCCAAACAAGGTCACCCGAGTAGAAATTTCAGTCTGATTCGGGCAGCTGGATCCTGATCCGAATCGGATCCGGTATGGCTAAGGTAATCCAGATTCAGGTATTCTGACCCTTTTTGCATCCGTTATGGCTGAGGCTGACCAGATCCGGCTTTCCTGATCAAGTCAACATCCGGGTTCAGTCAGGTTTAGCTAAGATAAGCCGCATCCGGGTTTCCTGAATATTTTTGGATCCAAATCAGATCTGGGTAATCCGACTTGAATCGGATCCGGCTTTCCTCACTCTGTCCTGATCTAGATCAGATCCAGAATGCCGGACTTTAATCAAAGTTTATTTTTTTTCAAAGCTATCTCCGGGTTCAGTCGGGTTTGGCTAGTGTAAACCGGATCTAGGTTCCCTGACTCTTTCCGGATCTGAATTCGATTTGAATTACCGGACTTGAATCGGATCCGGCTTCCCTTATTCTGTCCTGATCTGGATCAGATCCGGGAACCCGGACTTTAATATAATAATAATAATAATAATAATAATAATAATCAATTTCTAAAAAAGCAGAAACTAAAAATGCCCAAAATACGTGTTTTGTGTACCATATTCTCTAAAAAATATTTAAAATAATCGGTTCCGTTTTTTTTTTTCGAAAAATGGCATGCAATTTAGTAATTTGCTTTTTTTTGCCAAAAGTATTTTAAAAATATCGAAAAGCTTTTGAAACATACAAATATACATGACAACGAAGAAACTTTTCAATGTCAAGAAAAAACCTGTCACCGAGTTCATACACAATTAAGGCTTCATGCGGTACGAGACGAGACGAGATTCAACGAGTCTCGGTTTCGGTCTCGGTTTCGGTCTCGGTCTCGTCTCGCAAGTATCGCCGGGTCTCGCTTTTATACTAATATTTTTTCGTTAAGTAAAATATAAAAGAATGGAAACCAAATATTTTATTCAAAATTCATATAAAATAAAAACAAATAATATTATATTATTTAATATTTTAAAATAATAAATAAATATAAAATAATGAAATAAATTGAATAAATATTGAATTATTTTAATTAATATTTCATATCAATAAAATTGATAAATTTAATCATACAAAATTATAACATGAATAATTTTTAGAATGTTTTGAATTTTTCATATACTAGCTTTGAGCTAAAAAATTTCAAATATATGATTTTTTCATATGTAGTATATGAAATTTCCATATACAGTATATGATATTCTCATATACCAGCAGATTTGGTGCAACTTTCATATACTGTATATGAAAATTTCGTATATTTTTCTCTCCGTGTGTATGTGACCACAGTTTATTGTTTCTTGATTGTTTTGCTGGTTATCCTGGTGCAGTTGCTGATGTCAGAGTTTTTTGAAACTCTGATATATATAATAATCTTCGCCACAGACGTAATTTATACCTAGACAACAACCAATTCATCATCGGTGATAAAGCATACCCGCTGGAAAATTGGTGTATCATACCGTTTGTGGCAAATCATGTACTAACAGCACGTGAACGAAATTTTAATCTAATTCATGCTCGAGCAAGTTTTTTGACCCTTTGGATGATGAAGCAAGAGCCACTGGCTTGGTACGAGGATCATCTTTTAACATGTCATGCATGGCTTCATAATATGGCCACTCTTGTGGAGGTGCCTCACCAGTTTGATTTAAAGCCCATATATAATCACAGTAATTATCATAAGGTCTCTCCACTTGTTTTTAATTCGATCAGGAGTATAAACTTTTTGTACATTAGCAATTTTTTGCCAGGTAGCACTATCAGTTACAGCTGAACTCTCAAACAATCGCTAATGTGATTTAACAAGCTCAATCAATCCAGTGACAAGTTCAGAAGTCCATACTGCACGTGACTTGTTAACTACTGCATTATTGAAACGTCTTTTTCTTTTTGTACCTTGACTAGATGTATCTTCACTAGATGTACCTTCACTAGTCGAAGGGATACAAATGTTCTCACTACTAAGATTAAATTGGGCATCTATTTCAGGAGTGCAGTCAACAAACTTACAAATTTCTAAATCAAAAAATACTTTTTTATGATATCTCTTTTTTTTTTTTTTTAAGTAATGTAAATTTATTAATTATTTACCTTTATTATTTGTTATCAATATTTGTCCTTGTTCATTTCTGATACAGGGATCCCCATTGAATCCTGGCACAATAGTCCATATGTCACATGCCATAGTTGCATCAAGACACTCAGCAATAACTGCACTGAAAAATTGCATTGGTTTATTTAATTATTATTTTGTTTAAATAAAATAATGATTGTATGTATAATAACCACGTAAAATAAGTATGAATTAACAACTGTCATGATAGGTTATGTTTGTTGGTTACTTTTTTTTAAGAATGTTGAACTAAAATAATTGACTTCAATTGATTTAGAGAATTATTTTTTATTCAATTAATCAATTTATTATTATTAAATTGATGTATTTAATTAAATTAACTTACCTTTTGTATCAACAAAAAAAATATCAGCAGTAACAACAACCAAACCAACAATAACAATAACGATAACAACAATAATATCAATGACGATTGACTCAATCAATTTTCTTTATTATAAATAATTTTATTTATTTCAATCTTTAATTATTTAATAAATTAAATTGTAAAATAGTGACACATGTATGTTTTTTTTGTTTTGTTTGCTTATGTCGCCATATTGTTTGGGGAACATATCACTCATTCTGAACGCGCAGGCAAATATTTTTTACACCACGAAAAAAATCCCCAAGTTTATTGAACGCCCAGGGAATTTTATCGGGGGAATTTCTCAGATGAAAAAATAAATCGAAAATAAAATGAACACACCCGTTGCCACATCTAATTTTTGTAAAGTTTATAATTAATTTCTCATTAATTGACCGATCAACATATGAAAATTTTTCGCGCAATTAATAAAACTCGGTTCCTAGTATATGTGTGATTTTTTTCAAGATTTTTTCATCATAATTTCTATCCAAAAAAAATGGTTAAAATCTCCATAAGAGCCAATGTCAAATATTATTTTCAATAATTAATTACAAAAAATTTAACCGATCAACATAAGAAAATAATTATACCGTTGTATTCAGAATGAAAAGATCTACTTGTGTACAAAATTTCAGAACATTTTTATTATATTTAAAAAAAAAAGAGTAATTTCTGCATAACCTCCTTAAAATGATGGAGTCTAGAAAAATTGATGAAAAAATCTGAAAAACTTAATGGCTCAATTGCAGCCTCAAATCAACTTAAAATAACTCATCTTATCGAAATCGCAGGGTGTCAGGAAGATGACTCCGTGATTTGACTTAGAATGCCCCATATATATATATGAATAATAATATTATTTTTTATTTCAAATATTTTTTCATTTTGTATATCATTTTGTGATGTGCGTGCGCGCATAGGTGCACGCAGACTGCAAGCAGAAGTTTGAATGGAAACTGTGTGTAAGCCAAGTATGTGTGAGTGTAGCACGACCATGTTTATTTTGGTAGTGTCAGTGTTCAAGTCAGGCTCCGTGTTTCTTTTACAGGTACATAGCAACTACTTCAATGCTCAATATTGTCAAAAATAAAAATGTTGAAAATTTTTTTATAATTTTTATATTATTCTTCATTGTTTAAACTAACAATTAGAATTGACGAAGATAATTTTTAAATTTTAAATTAATCTATAACGAGCATTTTCAGTGTATGAGTCAGGTTCGTGTATTTTCATAAACGAACATAGCAACTACTTCAATATTGTCATAAATAAAATTGTTGACAATTTTTTTGAAAATTGAAATTGATAACGCTTGTGATTTAATTTCTTTGGCGACTTGGTATTTTAAATTATTTAAATAAATTGCATCGATTTCATTTGTTAAAATACCAAAGAAAAGCAGGAGCTAAGAAAAAGATAAAGCTAAGGAATTGATGCAGCCAAAGAAAATAAATAGTAAGCAACATCAATTCTTTAGCTTCGTATTTTCGATAGCTACTGCTTTTCTTTGGTTTTTATTAATTTATTTAACAAATAAAATACATGTAATTCGTTTAAAAAATGAATAATAACCAAAGACAAGCATGGGCCCCGGAAAAAATAGAGCTAAGGAATTAATGCAGCCAAAGAAAATCAAAAGTAAGCTGCATCAATTCGTTCACTCCATTTTTTCTTAGCTGCTGCTTTTCCTTGGTATTTTAAATTATTTATTTGACAAATAATATTAATATGATTTATTTTGATAAATTAAAATACCAGAAAAAAGAAGTAGCTAAGGAATTAATGCAGTCAAAAAAATTAAATTGTAAGCAACATTAATTTTTTTTATATATAAAGTAAATATAATTTATTGTAACGTGGCATTGCTGCCTGTTACCTTCTCGGACTAATTATCAATTATTTTATTTGGTTCATTTATTAATTTATCTCGAAACACAAAACTAACCAAACTCAATATCCAAAATTATCAATTGTTATTATTTTAATGTTAAAATCGTGTAGTTTTCAATTTGCCCTAAAACTCGAAAAAGGCATTCATACGAGAAACACTAAATAGAAAGAACAAATAAACCCAACAACCGGAAACAATAACCAAAATAACCAAACAACGTATCAATAATTAGCCTAGAGGGACGCTAGAATCACTCAGTGTGCTGGTTGTGGTAGAAGGGCCGGATAAAGTCACAAGGAAAAATATTTAATACACAAATAGACCAACGATATGGCACTGCGGTAACGGTTCGGACTTTAAGACAGGAGGTCTCGAGTTCGATCCCGACCACCGACGCCATGTATCGAGTGGTAGGCGCAAGCCGGCTGTACTGCCCAGGTTTTTCATGGTTTCCCTGGGCTATAATAGGAATCGGGTACAGTTTGAACGCATTACAAAGTCGACATCCATGTTTGTCGCAAAAATGAGTTGTAGGAATTGACGGTTGGAAAATGTTTAAAGAAGGAGAGGCACCGTGCAAGAAACTTCCTAATAAGAAGTATAGCACGTTAAACAATTCATTTATTTAATACACAAATAAAATAATTAACAAGACACATTATTAATTTTATACTCAAAAACCAAAACGTAATATTTCTTTACTCAAAACTTAAAAGTAAATCCAAAAATACATAACGTTATCTCGATAATCCAAAAACGTAATACAAAACTTACTCGCAACCTTGAATTTAATTAATTAAATAAATAAACAAAAGGACCGCGAATCTATCAAATTAACTAAATTAAATAATCAAAACGAAAATGTATGCTTGACATTGTCTAGTGATTTACACAGACAACGCCCCAAAACTAACCTACAAAATCCACGTGTCTGCTGGGTCTCCAGCTAGACACATGAGTACCCTAATATACGTAAAAACAAAAGCTGATCACGAAACGTGTGCATCTTACCACGTTCTACAGCCAAGAGAGTTAGATCAGCCCGAGATATTTCAGAGTAGCTCGGATCTACCAAGCTGTCCCCACTCAAAGCTATCCCTCCTCTCTTCATCTTGATGAAAGGTGGGAAAAATATTCTAAATAATAATGATAATAATATACAAGACGAAATAATAAATAATAAAATATAAAACGAAGTGTTGGTTGGAGGATTTCCGTTTGGTTGGTCTTGATCAGCCTATAAGGCAGCGAGAATCGCTACATTATATTTGAATTATATTTTTTAAAAATATAAAATAAATTATAAATTTGACTAGAAAGATATGAATTAAATTTATTTTGTATTTAAATAGATTTTTCCAAAAAACCTTTCTCAAGTTGATTACATTTGAATCTTTATTCTTCAAATTTCATAGTTAAAATTGCAAAAAATAAATATATATCATTTTTTGTTTGAAAAATAATGGCGAATATTCGGTTATTTGTAATAAATTATTTACTAATGATTATAATTACTAATAATAAAAATTATTTGTTATATATGTGCAGCTGAAACGTTTAATTGACTGATGTTTAGTTAAAAAAAATTTTTTTATTGACTATACTTATATGATTATTGATTATTATTCTTATTCATACTATTAATATATAATAATGATAATAATAACAATAATATTGATATTAATGATAATATTTATAATAATGTTGATAAGGATACTATTATTATTATTATTATTAATACCATTGATATTATTGTTATATGGATTTTAGTAAATCCTTAGTTAATTAAATTTTTTAATGCTCAGTTAACTGTAATTGTGGACTCACAGATGAATTCATGTTTGCATTATCAATATGAGGTTTCTAGAGCTGATAAAGAAGTGAGAGAAATAAAATCTTTTGTTACAAAAAATGCAGTTATACTTCAACAACAAATCTTGGTGAGTGGTTTGACGAGCACTTTTTTGATCCATTATTGAAAAAAAATTGAAGAGTTCCATCTTGTTATTTCTGGTTGAAGTCTCCGAAGAATTCAAAGCATTATTTTTACTGTATGCAGATATCAACCATTAAAAAGAGGTGTTTCTACATTCATTGAAATGCCTAATGATATAAAGAAAAAAAAAGCTGTAATTGATGTAAAAAATAAAGATAGCTTCTGTTTTTTGCGAGTAACTGCAGCGTTATGCCCAGTACAAGCAATCGTATCTTGTGTAAGCCCGTATCCACATTTTAGTACAGTGTTATCGTATGATGGAATATCTTTTCGGATGAAATTGTGAGACATACCAAAATTTGAAAGGTTGAATAATTAAAAATTAATGTTTACGCAATAGTTGATAATAATCCAACAAAAAGTATAATTGCTCGTATATTTTTGAGTGATAATATTTGTGATAGTCAAACATTACATTAAAAATGATGACAAAAAAAAAAAAAAAATAATCATGAAAATCTTGTTGATGAATATTTTTCAGATGATGATGATGATAATCATAATAATATGGATATAGATGATCTGGTGGAAATGAATCAGAAAAATATGTACAAAAACAGAAAAAAAAAGCATTTCCATTTTGCATTAATTAAAAATTTTTCACGTCTCGTTAGTTTACAAGCCAAACAATATAATAGTCGTTTATATATATGTAATAGATTTCTGAATTATTTTACATCACAAATATTTTTGGAAAAACATTTGTCCGACTGTTGTCAAATTAATCATGCACGAATGAATATGCCAATGGAAAATAACAATATATTAAAATTTAAAAATCATCGGTACAAAGAACTCGTACCTTTCGTTATATATGCTGATTTGGAATGTATTCTCAAACCAATTGATAATTCATAGTCTAACGAGCATATTCCGCTCATTGCTGCATACTATGTAAAGTGTAGCTATGATGACTCATTATCATACTACAAAATGAATCGCAGTAAAAATTGTGTCGAATGATTCATCGAAGAATTGGAAAGTTTAGCTCGTCAGATTAATGATATTATCTCGAATATAGTACCAATATAAAAATTGACTGTGAGACAGGAGCAAGAATTTGAAAATGCAATTTCAGCGGAAAATATCGTGACCCAGCTCATGCCAGGTGTAATATTAATTATATAAAGTCTTACACTATACCTGAAGTCATGCACAATTTAACATTTTTTGACTCACATTTTTCGATACAAGGACTTTGCAAAACATTCGAGGGTCAAATACACATTTTACCAATAAGCAAAGAAAAATATATTTCGTCTACGAAAAAAATTGATAGAACTGTTGTTGAATCAAGATTTATTGACTCATTCAGATTTATGCCAAGTAGTATTGAAAGACTCTCATCTGATTTGAGCAATGACCAAAAAATTATAACATGCAGTGAATGTGACAATGAATTCTTTGACTTATTGTGCAGGGAAGGGCCATTTACATATGAATTTATTGACTCATGAGAAAAACAAGCTGGAACAACTCTTCCACCAAAAAAAAAAAATTTTTCTCAAAATTAAATAATGCTGACATTTCAAATACTGACTATGTACATGATAAAAATATTTAGGAAAATTTTGAAATAAAAACATTAGGCGAATATTCTGATTTATATTTGAAAACTGATGTACTGTTGATGGCAGATATTTTTGATAATTTTCGTCTCAGCTGCTTTTCTACCTATAGTCTAGACGCACTTCATTATTTTACCACCCCGGGTCTAGCATTTGATGCAATGTTAAAATATACAGGTGTAAAACTTGAAATTTTAACAGACCCAGCAAAACTCCATCGCCCATCATAGGAAAGGGCATGAAGACTAGAACTCATGATTCGGCGACACATACCGTCCCATCTGAAATACCCAAGTTCGATCTCCTGTTCTCTAATCTTCATGACAATAATAAATAAATGAACGAACGAACATAATTATGAGATGAGTTTATATAATATAGTTCATTATAATATTATAATCAATGGCATTAACAAAAAAATTTAAAAACATGTGTGCCAAAAAAAGCAAAGTTAGTTGAAAAATAAACATGATTTTTGCATATGAATCTTTTTAATAATTACGATTATTTAATTGTATATGAATAAATTTATCGTTCTCTGAATTAACTTGAAAATGACTTATAGAACATTTTTGGCTAGTCCTATAATTAAAAAATTTTATACGACTTTGCATTAACCAAGAATTTTATATTAATATTACACAAGAAAAAAATAATAATTTTTTTGTATCAAATATTTACTAATTACATATTATATATTTATTTGTTGTTCTGTAGAAAAAAGTTAATATCTTTATATTATCTTTAGTAAATTATTAAATTATTGATTATCTGTTAAGCACAGAGTTTTTTTTTGGGATTTTATATTTAACCAAAATTTTTATTCAGCTATTCAAAATATTTATACATTTGTATTTAACGACGTTTAGTATCATTTTTATTTAAACAATTATAAAATACATCTTAAGTACAGTCTTTCGGTTCGATGATAAATCTTTATAATCTCCAATACCTTCCATTCCTTCTTCATTTAAATGTTCTATTAAAAATAGCATCTAATCTTTTTCTCGTTCTATAGGAAAAGAACGAAAATTGACAAATAAAATATTATCAGCATGAGATTTATCATTAACTATTAGAGCATCACTTGATGCACTTATAATTTCAATATTTTGCTCAGTATTATCAAGTAATATTAGACCAGCATCATTGTTGTTATTTTCTTTATCACCAGAAAAATCAAGATGTTGGAACTGGGTGTCAGATTGTTTTTCGTGCAACTATTTCTAAATTAATAAATACAGTAAAAATAAATAATTGTAAATATTTCTTCAATTTACTGAGAATGTATACACCGATTTTTATTTACCTGTGTTTTTTTTCATCTATCTTTTGCTAATTACAAAATAAATTACAAAATAAGCACATTTTATATGCTTTCTTATTTTTTGTGATTTTTTGTATCAATGATACGACGAAAACTTCCTTCTTCCCAATAATTATGTAATGGCCTGCCACCTGACATTGTTTACAATTTTTTTAATATAATACAAGAACAAATTAATGCTAATTAGAGAATAGAATAATATTAAGAATAACAACAAATAATAAACATCGTGAGTAATAGAAACATTAAACATATGTTTGCAAAATGGCTACGAAATACTGAGTTCCAGACTCTCCACGGCGAAACGCGCAAGTCGTGTGATTTACCATGTACAAAACAAGGTGTAAATTACATGTAAATTACATTTCAATTACATTGTAAATTACAATGGGTTTCATACCTACCCAACACTGGTCATCAATGAAAGAAATAGTAGACTTCCAACAGCTTCTCTGTAAGGAATACTTTTTGCTTCATCAGTTGTTGTTGTTGTTGTTGTCAGTATATTTACATCTTGGTGGTTATCTGATGGAATGCTCGCAGTATTTGCTGATTTCATGTTGAATCTTTTTAATACTTTTTGTATATATATAATTTTTGTTAAGCTATTATTGATCCATCGGGTTCATGTTTTAGTTGAATACCTAAAAACATATCCATATTTGATATTTTTATTTCCAATTCTTTTAGTAGATGTTGGAGTTATTTAATTATTTAAAAGTTATCTTTTGATAGAATGATTCCATCATCTACATATATGGCTAAAAACAGACATTTATTCAAATCTCCGGGTGATTTAAAAACACAAGGATCAGCCTCGGTTGGATGTAGATTGAATTTGTGTAAGCAAATTCTTTCCAAATCTTTCTTTTTACATATTTCTCATTCCAACACCTTGGAACTTGTTTAAGACCATATAAACTTCTGTTCAGCCTACAGACTTTATTGGTGCCATCTCCAAATCCTTCAGATTGTTTAATATATACTTCTTCATCTAGATCACCATATGAAACGCAGTTTTAACATCAAATTGTCTTGATTTTATACCATTTATAATTGTTAATTTTATCATTATTCTTATTAAGTCATACTTCACTCCTGGACTGAAAGTTTCAGTATAATCAAAACCTTCTTTTTGCTGACATCTTGCTTTATATTTATCAATGGATCCATCTGATTTTTTTTTTATTTTGAAGATCCATCTGTTCTTGAGGATGTTGGCATTTTTTGGAGCATGTACCATGTTCCATAGTTTATTTTCTTCTAATGCTTTTATTTCTTTATTCATAGCAACATTCCAATGTTCTCAATCTTCATGATTTTTTGCTTATTTAAATGTTGTTGGTTTATTAGAAATAAATGATTGAGCTTGATGAGCAAGCATCAGCATACATGATGTATGTTGTTCTTCATTTTTAAGACCAGCGTGGCTGCGGATGGACTTTATGTTCGGCTACTTGGTGCTCCAGAGTGAGTAGGCAATAGGAGGATATTTGGTAAAGCCTGTGAGGTACGAATATCCTCGTTCTCGTATTGACTTAGGTTGTGCGAGTGAGTTAAACCAAAGTTAATGATCACGGTAATAACCGCCGCCGCGGGGTGAGGTTATTACGCTCCCGGCCAATATTAAAAATCATATACATTTTAGTAATGGTGCCAGAGTGACGTTTTGAAACTAATATGGTGGACCGCGCCCCTCTACCATCTCTTACTGAACTAGTCGCTACCGAAATGGCCGTCGGCGACCATTGCTCCCGAAACTACCCCACGGTCCGTTCGTTGCCGTTATATACCAGCTGGCTCCCTCCTGGCGGTAAGAGAGGAGGATGGTGAGAAATCCTCGTTGATCCCATAGTAACTGAGTCTTCTACTTTATCGGTGGAAAAATCAGTTACAGTATACAAAGCCATGGTTATGTTTAGTTATGTTCAACATGTTTAGTCGTCAGAGGGCTGCACCAGTTTATAAAAAAAAAAAATCACACCGTCATACAATGTTTAGTTGTGTTGGTCGTTTCCCATTAAAAATTAAAAAAATAATGTGTAGTTTTTATTTTACACATTATTTCAGTCAAAACAATGTGTAAAATGAAAAATTACACATTATTTTTATTAATGTGTATATTGAAAACTTTACACATGAAAATACGGGTGTAATGTAGTCTTTTTTAAGGACGGATGCCAAAAAAATATTGTAAATTTATAAATATAGTTTAGTAATAAAGTAAAGGCAACACAAATGTTCTGATTGGAGTATTTGCTGATAAATTTAATTGTAAAGAGACCATTTTATTATCAACATTAACTAATAATATTTTTTTTGTACCTGGTTGTGAATGACTTTGAAGCTCACAAGCATCATGAGTTCCAGATTGCATTGAATCTTGATCATTATCATTGTTCCAGTCTACATAAAAAATAAGACATCGATTTTTCTATTCAATTTCATCAATTAAAATTCAATTATTATCATTGCGAACATTTCTTGTAATTTTTAAAATTCTTTTGTCCTTCGAAAGTACCATATTATTGAGATGCTTTGTTGACAGTATTTTTTTTTAATATTTGATTTTTTTGACATTACGTGTCTCTCTGAATATTTCCAATTCTGGTTTTAATGGAGCTTGTTTGTCTAGACAAGAATTCTCATATAGTCGTCTACATAATTGCTCAGTTTTGTGTGTTGGCGAACGAAGTAATAGCTGAATTTTTCCTAAACAATTTTCATAAGGAAACGCATTTTTTCCACTCAAGCTGCAGCCTATTTCAGTGACATCATCAGCACCATGAATCAAATTATGCACGTTAATCAAAGCAGATTGTTCATTATAGTAGTTATATAGGGCCGGTTTAAGGCCATGGTGAGGGGGTGAAGCTTGGTCAAGGGGGCAGGGGTCGGGAATCAGGGGCTAGGTCGGGGGAAGGGAGGTAGAAATCTCGAAGTTTCTAGAACTTTCGAGATGCATCTAGAAGTTTCTAGAAACTTCCAAAATGACGTCATCGAGCATTCTAAAAGGTTCTTCAATGACGTCATGTTTATTTATTTATAACGTCATAATAGCTGGCAATAATAAGAAATATTCCAGGAAATATTTTTCATATCGGATTATTAAATTGTGATATTGAATATTTTGTTTCATGGAAGTATCAGTTTATTAAAATATGATGTCATATATTAAAATGTAACGTCATTTATTAATGTACAAAATAATTTATTTACAACCAGAAATATTCATGAGAAAATTCTAGAATGTTTTATATCGAATATTTTTGAATAAAATTCTAGAATAGTCTCGAATACTTACTTTGGTGCGGTGAGTCCTATAAAAATGCAAGTTTTTTCGTTTGAAAAATTAGTTTACGACACTTATTGTGCTTGAAACATTTAAAAAAAATTCAGTGATCAACCGCTTTTGTCCATAACATTTTATCAAAATGGCAATGATCTAGTGGTCTTCGGGTTTTGCCGATGTATCGACAAGCCGATTTTAAATCGGAAAGTATCGAGTACTTTTACTCGATACTTTTTTTGGGCCGATGTATCGATTCTCGATACTTTTTTTCGAGAATCGGAAAAAAAAATCGGGTGTACTGAGCCAAGAAAAAATATGAAATCACTTGGTTAATTTTTTTTATTTTGGATTTTTTTTTCTATTTTTATTTGTTTGCAAACCATGGTTCTATTATATTAGAAAAAAAAAATAGTGTTTTTACCATTTTCCACTAAAGTGATGATTTCTTTACCAACCGAGTAACGTATGGCCTACCGTGAAATGGAATTTTTTTTAAGGAGGTTATGCACAAATTTATTGCGGGTGTTGCGGGGCGCTTCTGACGTCACAGACAGAACTGAAATCCGACTACACTGTAAAAAATCAAGTGAAAAGCGCCTGCGCCCCATATACAATATATGGGATTGTGGGTATGTGTGTGTGTTTGAACATGCCATACGTTGCCACATCTAATTTTTGCAAAGTTTATAATTAATTACTCATTAATTGACCGATCAACATATGAAAATTTTTTGCGCAATTAATAAAACTCGGTTTCTAGTATATGTGTGATTTTTTTCAAGACTTTTTCATTATTTTTTCTATCCGAAAAAAATGGTTGAAATCTCCATAAGAGCCAATGTTAAATATTATTTTCAATAATTAATTACAAAAAATTTAACCGATCAACATAAGAAAATAATTATACCGTTGTATTCAGAATGAAAAGATCTACTTGTGTACAAAATTACAGAACATTCTCATTATTTTTTTTCAAAAAAGAGTAATTTGTGCAGAACCTCCATAATTCAATTAACGAATCAATAAATAGTTGTATAAATAAATAAATTTTTTTTTTTTTTTAAATTTTCTCAATATTCTCATGAATATATAGTTAAAAAAAAATAAAAATATTATAATCAAATGATAGTTCATTCGGAAAAAAAAAAAAAAAGTTTTTGGTCGATGCATCGATTTTCCGATTCTTAAAAAAAAAAGTATCGATACTCCGATTCCGATACTTTTTTCAAGAATCGAAGACCACTAGATGTAAGTATATTTTATGAATCCATAATTGATAATCTTGAATTAATATAATTCATCCGGTTTCAAAAATTCATTTAATTTTTTTAGGTTATTGGAAGTACATTGCTGGGGTGAATCTACAATTTTTTCACAATTTTTATCATCAAATGCATCATACATTGATAAATTCAGTGAATTCAAGACTTTTCATGAAGATTTACGTTGCTTTTGGGAAAATATGCAACTTCTAAAGAAAGATTTCAATGTTGACACACATGAAGAAGTACTTACATGTCACAATAATCAAGCACCTTTGATTTTTTTATCTACACAACGACCATGGGTCACAGATCTTCATCAACTCGTTGAAAAATATTTCAATAAATCACCATATACTGACTTTGAACAACTTATAAGCGAGTTATTCAAGCTGTGGGATAAAAATGAAAAATTAGAACATCGCATTCAAGGAAAAGAGATAAATATAGAAGATGAAATGGAAGAATAATTTTTTTGTTGTAAATTTTTTTTCTCTTATTCATATATTTGATAAAGGTTAAATAAAAACATCAATTTTTTTTTAATTTTTAATAAAAAAAAAATTTATTTTATATTGTTTAAAATTTTTCACATTTTTTAATTAATATTGGATCAATAATTTCACTCAATCGTTGAATTCTCAAGTTGAAACGTTCATGATCACGAGCAAGTTGTTCCCATTCTCCACGTCGTGCAGCCTTGTATGCATACAACCATGCATACATCATATGAATTTTAGGTGTTGAATTGAAAGAAACTTGATTCTTAATTATCCTTGAGTCTGCCATATTTGATATTTTCATATTGATTTGGCTTCTTCTCTCCCCAATTATATGACTTTGGTTCATTGAATTTTTTTTCTTTTTCTTCATTCAACAAACAAGTTTTATCTGAATTTTCCTTAGCAGATTTATCTTTGCTTTTAAATATTTTTCGTGTTGTTTCACCAAAAAACGATTGATCAATGAGAGATTTTTACATTTTTCTCTCCTATTTATACCAATTTTCGTACTGAACCACTAATAGGTTTGTACTCTACAATTCGATCATGTAAAATTAAACAGTAAGCTGATGTATCATCAGGAAACTGTTCGACTGATTCGATTTCTAAACGTATATCCACAGGTCTACTTTTAAGAAATTCATTTGGTTTAGAACAGTCTATAACAGCAAGTGGTGCTTGATTTAAAAATTCCTTTTTTGTTAATAATGGTTCTGGCTCTTTCCCAAAGTATGATAATTGGAAACTTGTAAACATATCATAGAGCAGAGCAAATTGATTCTTGCTTATATCAAGATTCAAATTTCCATACGGGTAGGATTGTGAATTTAAAAATAATTTCACATCTCGCAAATTGCAATGATCAAAATGACTTGCATTTTTATCAGCTTGATTTTTACGTGCAGTTTGAAATCCTACAATCACATATCTTGGTTTCTCGAGTTGTGTTGATGTTTTGACGCTCCATATATGTTTTGAAGTTGCAGGAAGTAGAGGGTAATCATACAGCTCCCAGGCTCGAAAACTCAGTGAAATAGCTGGATCTTTTGATATGTAGTTTAATAGTTGAATTTCTTCTTTATCTGAGACTCGAATATATGGTACAACCCATTCTATTTTTTGGATAGCAATTTTTGCCGTTTCTGCTGCTACTGTTTTTAGGTATGCATTGGTATCAGTATTTGATCTTGTAAGAATGAGTTCATGTTTTGCATTAGTAATCACTTGACGATAATCTTCAGCAAATTCAAGTAGTAAGCTCAATGGTATTGATATATCAAAGAATCCATTGGCATTATTGATAGCAGAATCAGTCCAGCCTGAATTTTCCAATAGTGCTTTCTGATTAGGTGTGAGTGATACATAACCTTTCATGAGAGTTGTGAGTCCTACATTTTTACTACGATCTACTTCAACAGCATTTATTTCATAGCGGATTTCTTCAAATAAATGAGCAATAGCCATTTTTACTAGACTTGTAGTATTTGCAACAGCGGCTCTATCATTTTTCGTGAATTTTCCTTGAATATGTAGAGTACTTTTAGATGGTAGTATGCACAGATCTTGATGTTGAATTCCAATTCTTATTTCATCATTATTATTGAAAGATGGCGCTCCATAGGGTTGATGAGCATGGAGTTCATAATGAGCTATAGACTCATCAAAAACAATCGAATTTTGAATATTTAGGATTTCTTCCATGGTATAAAACAAAAAAAACAACACAATTTTACTATCACTTTATTTGACGTAGTTTGAGATTGAGACTCTTGAGAAACTGAACGTTTTGACGTGTTAGCTTTCTGACTGTCTGATGATGACTGATGGGTTTTTGACATGTTGGTTTATTTATATAACTGTTTCCAACTATTCTCTTTTGAAAGACAATACCCATTATTTTATACTCTTCACATGTAGTCTTATTGTTATGACTTCTCCTCGGAAATTTACTAAATCTCCGTCTTGATCTACAATTTTCAGCTAAAGATGATGTATTGCTCGGACAGCGACTGGTAGATAAATGACATGTGAAGGTACTTCTATGATCTTATATCCTGGTGGAACACCAGGGAAAAATTCATGTATAGTATGAACTTGTTTATTATTCGAATATGCACCTGTTGTTATATTACATTCAACACGTAAAGCATTCACTTTCAATATTGTGACTGGTAAATCAGATTTATGAGTTACATTAGGTTCTAAGATTTGAGGTGAAAATCCTAATAATCTTCCAATAGAATCTTCAGGAATAAAATTTATCGGACGATCACATTTAATTTCACAACACAGTTCACTATTATTTGGTTTAAAACTTATGGAGACCATTTGCAGAAGGTATTTTTCAATGTCTTCGATTTCATAACTTCCTGTCGGTATATAAAAAATAATTTTACTCTCATAACCAATATAAAATTTATTGTTATGTAAATCAATATTAGGTATCGAATGAGAAGTAAGTAACTCGACAAGTCCGACAACATAATTTTTCTCAGATGATATCAATCGGTTGGGTTATCAATTGGTGGATAATACTGTGCTTCTAGCACTGATGATGTTCCAGACAACGTCAACGTAAACGAGTCATCCATGACTGATAAACAAATTTTGTTTGTAATCGTATTTATAGCTCTCCAGTCAAAAATTTTAGACATAAATGCCCGCAAATTACTGTATCATAATTTTGAAATTGCTGATAATTATATTGAATGCTACCAACATCGAGATATTTTACGAGATCTTCAGGTGGTTGTGAATCTCCAAAGCTATCAAAATAAATGACTTTATTATTTCTTTTTTTATATGCTACCCAGTGAGTACCAGAGCCATCTTCATCATCAAGATTTATAATGGCTGATTCATATTTCCATGGTTTAGTAGTTGGTTAATCATTTCTCATGAAAACTCCTCTAAAGTATGGAATATTCATAGCTTTAGCATATTTTATAAGATCAATATTTGTGAGTGCTCGATGTAGTAGCTTTACATGTTTTTTGCTGGTTTTAAGAATAAACCCATTCCTTTTTTATGTAGTTGAAGATATAAACCTTTACCCAATGCAATTGTTTCCATTTTTGTGTTGTGACGTTTATTTTCTTCGAATTGTCGTTTGGCAGCACTAGCATCATTTATTGCTTTTTTTATACTAGCAGCACCCCCACTCAATGCTCCAACAGCACTTAAACCAGCCAAAAGTGGCATTATGAACGGTAGAAAACCACCTATTCCACCTATTTTTGATGGTAATGGTAGGATACGTGGCATTCGAATTCTTTCTCGCCCTCCTGCTTTTTTTATAGCATCACGTGCACCTTCAAGTGCACACTTGATAGGATTTTTTCCTGGTTTAATAAATTCTTTTGATAGGTTTATAATTTTTTTAAATGATGTTTTTTTCCCTGCTTTCCTCGTCTTTCTTTTCAGACCCATACCCAATTTTGATCTAGCTTTCATTGTATTAGCTATACCCCAAGCAGCTATTTTTTCACCTATGGAAGAATCTTTTGCTAGTACACGTTTCCAAGCTCTCTCAGCGAGGTCTCTATCAGCTTGATTTCTGACGTTGATATTATCTCGATTTTCAGAATAAGCAATATCGTGCTGTTTACAAGCAGCGTCTAATGGATTCATACCAGGATCACCTCGAGCTAATCTTTTTGATAATTTAGTACCTGGTCCACAGTATTGATAGCCTGGAACGTGAAGTTCAATAGGAAGTTTGTTAATTAAAGTATTGATAAGACCTTTACCACTTTTTTTAGAACGTCTGTGCACAATCATTGGGTTTTCAAAACTAAAACCAAATCTATAAAAACTCGGTATTTATAGAAGAATAGTCAGTCGTAAACATGGAGTTTGCTGAGCAGAATGTAAAATTACCAGTAGTTAATTTTGACAGTGTTGTTCAACAAAGTTCAAGTAAAAAAAATCAAAAACGACATGGAAAACTTTTATCTAATAGTGTGCGAGGAATCTTTTGTGGTCCCTCAAATTGTGGTAAAACAAATGCTCTTCTAGCTATAATTACTCATCCGAATGGGCTACGGTTTGAAAATGTATATGTTTATTCGACATCTTTGAATCAACCAAAATATCAGTTCTTAGAGAAATTACTTAAATCTACAAAATGTATTGGTTATTATCTATTCAATGAAAATGAAAATGTAATTGAACCTCAAGCTGCTCATCCAAATTCAATAATGATTTTTGATGATGTTATGTGTGAAAAACAAAACAATATCAGAGCTTATTTTTGTATGGGTCGTCATCAAAATGTTGATTGTTTTTATCTTTCTCAAACTTATGCACGTATACCAAAACATTTAGTACGAGATAATGCAAACTTTCTTGTATTTTTTCGACAAGATGAAATGAATTTAAAACATATTTATAATGATCATGTGAACACTGACATGACGTATACTCAATTCCGAAATTTATGTTTGAATTGTTGGGATAGCGATAAGCATGGATTCGTTGTTATCAACAAGGACAGTGAAATTAATAACGGCCAATCGTAAAGGATATGATTGTTTTATCACTATAAATTAAAAAGAACTTTGAAAATGAAAATAATTATGCAGTAAGTGTGAGAGCATCAACATGACGAGTAAAATGTTCGATAAAGAAAAAAATAATCTGTATCTGATTACAAAAGCTAGCGATGCAATACGACGTAAACATAAAATGTTAAAAATGAATCAAGACGTTTCAGAAAAATATGCAAGTGATATATTTAAGCCTATTGTAACACCTTTAGAAAAATTGGTGAATCAAACAACAACAAATGATATAAAAAATGAAGTAAAGAATGAACTTGAAAATAATGTTGTGAAAAAAGAACGAGCAAAAAAAGAAGATGATGATGATAATGATGTTTTTTATGAATCGTTTGATAACTTTGATGAGGATTCTGTAAGAAAGTCACTTGATCAAACATCTTCTACACTAGATACTTTTTTTTCGAAAAATAGTGAAAAATATATAAAAAAAGTCGATGCCAGTAAAACTCGAGCAACGGGATTTCTAGTACAGAAACTTGATAATAATCTTATGTTTGGAAACTCAAATATTAAATTTGAAAATAACAAAATCTTTATTGAAGATGAAACTTATCAAGAAACGCCAGGTTTATTGGAAATCCTTTTCAATTATAAAGTTGATGACTCATTAATAAATAATGATGATAAAAAAAATTTTATTGAAATTATTAAATTGACAAATGCTCAGTATAAATATTTTAAACCTAATGGTGGACTGAGAAAAGAAACAAATACCAAGTATGAAAAAAATATTTCACCATTCATGAAATCCTCAACAAAAACTGGTACATCGTTACCTCGTTATAAGATTACAAAAAAAGTAACAAATTTGACTACGTTCATTGGGATGATCCTAACGAACTTGTAGATCGTCTCCGATTAATATTGGCTTCGCAGGCAGCTGGTAATCCCAGTCATACGAATGAAATCATTTCTATAATTGAAGAATTGAGGGAAGCTGGAATTGTATATTAATTTATATGCATATGAGGCTTGAGCTCAGTTGCTCACCAGCTGTCAAGATGAGTATTGATATTTTCGGACGACAATCGGAAAATAAAAATTCATTACAAAGTGTTCGAGGTCCTCCAGGTGATAGTTTCAAACGAACATCAGATGGACATTATGATATAAATAATAAACGATTGTGTAATGTTGCTGATCCGGTAGAATCGAATGATGCAACATCTGTTAAAATTACTAAGACAATCATAAAAGAAAAAACACGAATTTTATATCAATTAAATGAATCTCTACGAGATGATGTTGATAATATCAATATAATAGGAAATTCTCTTCAGTCTCAATTTCAAGAGTTCAGTAAGAATTATCGTCTTGAATTTGAGACAGCACAAAGTCTTTCACTTCAAAATATAGAATCCATTCAGACATTGGAGTCCAGATTAACTTCATCGAATAGAGCCTTTGATAATTTCAAACTAAATTTTGAAAAATCACTCAACACATTGAGCTCTGAAATTGGAAATTTGGAGATTAAAATAATAAAAAAACTGACAATCTTGGATAATCGTCTGAGGATACTTGAAAATCGTTCTAATGGATCATAAAAAAGCAGTGGTTGCTCATGAACTACACAGACCTGCTCGAAGGAATTATATTCGTCGTCGTGTTGACATTAAAGGATTGAATGAAACTTGGCAAGCAGATCTTGTTGATATGCAAGCTTATACGTCTGTTAACCGAAACTATAAATATTCACTCACAATTATTGATATATTTTCAAAATTTGCATGGGCTATACCAATAAAATCAAAAACTGGAAAAGATGTTACAGCAGCGATGAAATCTGTACTTGATGAAGGACGTATTCCAAAAAATTTACATGTTGATCAAAGAAAAGAATTTTACAACAAGGAATTTGAAGCTCTTATGCAAAAACATAAGATACATATGTACTCAACATACAGCAATCTCAAAGCATCAATTGTTGAACGCTTCAATAGAACACTGAAGAATAGAATGTGGGAAAAATTTACTTATCAAGGATCCTACAAGTGGTTAGAAATTTTACCACATCTGCTTGAAAATTATAATAATTGAAAATACAGAACAACAAAGATGAAACCAATAGATGTTACGGAAGAAAATGAAAAACAATTATTGAGAAATGTTTATAAAAAATTTCAACAGAATCGTGATATCAAAAATAAATTCAAGATTGGTGATAAAATTCGGATAAGTAAATATAAAACTGTTTTTGAAAAAGGTTATACACCAAACTTTACAACAGAAATATTTACAATCAAGGAAGTGAAATATACAGATCCAGTGACATATAAACTCATAGATTATAAAAATAATCCAATTGAAGGAGGATTTTACGAAGAAGAGTTAACTAAAGTTGAATATTCTGATATTTATTTAGTTGAAAAAATCGTGAAAAAACGTGGCGATAAGTTATATGTAAATGGTTAGGTTTTGACGATACACATAATAGTTGGATAAATAAATCAGATCTGTAAAAAAATAAATAAATATGTTTTTTCTTTAATAAAATAAACTTTGTGAAAAATATTTTAATTATCTTTTTATTTTATAACCCCATGGTACAGTATCCGTAGTATTTGGTAACAATTGTCTCTTATCATCTAACCAACTTAAAGCTATTTTCTTTTGTGCAATTGTATTTACTTTATGTTTTTTACTTCTAATTAGATATTGAGTTTTTGTTAATAATTTATGATTAAAAAGACAATTTTTGTAATCATCAAAGGTAATTTCTTTTAACGTTGAACCTTTAACACCTTTGGCTTTTTTAGCATCTTTTTTTTCTCCAAGTACACGGAATGTATAGAGTTTAGCTCTTAAGGTTGATTCCCAGTCGCATCACCGAACCAATATTTATGCCACGAAAGGCCCGTATATCAATAACGCTATTTTTTATTCCCGTGTCCTAAAATTTTTTGTGGCGCCACTGATGAAAAAACTAAGTTCTTTAGTAGTATGTGTGTGCGCGGCAACACACTAGCAAACAAAGTTTACGTCGTACACTGAAACCATGCTTGTGTTCATGTCTGTGTGCTGCGTTTCTCGCGAAATTTTTAAATTTTAAAGTTTTTTATTTTTAAAACGCAACAGACGAAATACTAAAAATTTATATCAAAAATTTGTCTTTTCTAGCACTACAAACTGATAGAAATTTAACGTTTTCTGTTGCGTTTTGAAAAAGTTATTAATAAAAATATGATGTACCGCCTATACTTTGCGTGTTAAAGTTGTCAACTTTGACAGTAAATATCTCAAAAAAACCACACAAAAAAAAATTGAAAAAAATTGACAATGTAGATAATTATTTCATTTAAACATAAGATAAAAAAAAAAAAAATCTGTTGCGATTTCAGATTTCCAGAATCAACCTTAAACCAATAAATTCAGTTATAATTTTTTCACAACTTTCATCTTTCATTAATCCGAGTACTTTTTTATTTACACGAGGCATTTTAAAAATATTATCTCGAGAATAATCAGAAATATCGAATTTATCTAAATTTTTTTTCATTTCTTCATAAATATTAAAATTGAAATTATATAACAAACTATCTGTGTCATGATACATTAATTTTGCATTGTTACCAAATCTAGATTTTATATAATTATAATGAAAATCATATAGACATGTTTTTGATATATCAAGTATTGAAAATCCTACATAAACTGGTTTATTGAAATGAATTTTTATTCGATTCATTTCAATAATAACAATGTCTTCTCCAAATACTGTAAGACTATGGAAATTTGGTTGTTGAATGTAGTATTTAGCACCATATCTGTTTTCCCATCTGGTGACCATTTTAACATCTTTTTGCTTTCTTACATTTCCAATACATTTTCCATATACAGCATTATTCAAAAGTTTATAATAATCTTTTTCAAATTGAGTTGTTGCTTCTTGTCTTTTTTCCGTATTCAAATCTATATAGTTTTTCAACCAAGATGACTGTTTAAATTTGAGAACTTGATGAATTCTCAATAGTTTCATACCGAGTTTCAAATATTGTTTGAGATTTTTATAATGAATGATATATTTTTCTTTTAAATAAAAAGTTGTCATCAGTTTGCATTGTTTAGAATTAGGTGGTATTTTGTGCTCTGGACACAATGGAAGATCTTGATGGAGTTCATGTAATTCTTCAGGATATTGAAGATCGACTTCATGAATGTATCCTGTAGAAGAGTCGTCGATAAAATGTCTTCTAAAGACCACTGATTATTGTCCCATTCAAAGCCACCGTATGGAAGATGTTGTGACATTGCCATTCCATATAAATTATTAACATCAAAGTACATGAGGTATGAGTCATCTTTGATTGTATCATACTCATTACCCATGTATGGATTATTGGCTTTTGCATAACGATTCGGACATACAGCTACTCCACCTCGTATTCCTTTCTCGATAAATAAAAGTTGTTCAGCATCTGTTAGTAATTCCAATTCTACACCAGTACATTTCAGCATACAATCTCATGAGAATCCTGGTGTTGTATAGTAATGGAGAGGATCCAAGTTGTATGAACAGTTTTTTCGGAAATTTTCAAAAATATCAGCTAATAACAAAACATCTGTACGTAAATATAAATCTGAATAATCACCAAGCGTTTTAATTTCAAATTTATTCCAAACTGTTTCAGCATGTTGATAGTCGTCATGTGAAATGTTACTGTTGCTTAATCTTGAATAGAATTCGTTAATTGATGGTAACTTTATATCTTCTAGTCTTCTCCAGCTATTAATGTATTCATATCGAAATATTCCTTTCCTTTTTAATAGCTGAAATTTTTCAAAGTCTTCACAGTATTGTTTTGTAATTTTTTTATCATCATCACACAAGTTTGAAGCCAGTTTATCAAGACTAGTTGCCATGAATCTATAAGAGTCGATAAATCTTAAATTCACTAGTTGGCTACCTCTTTCATTCGAACATGGATACTTGACTTTTTTTGTGAAAGATATATATTTTTCTTTGTTGATTGGTAAAATTCTAATTGAGCCTTCAAACATGTTTGCTAGAGGTTTCAAAAAAAAATGTGAGTCATAACCTGAGAGATTATGAAATACTACTGGTAGTGTATGTGAATCTGTGAAGATCAAAAATATTCGGAAAATAAATCAAGAATGTTCGATTGATCGATATTTATCGATAGATTAAGGATATTCCAGACTATGAAAAAATCTAATGCAATATCTAAAACTCTTGAGACCATTCAAAGACATACTAGAACATTCCAGAATATTCAAAAACATTCGAGAACTTTTTCTCAATATAAAAGGAGTGAAATCAAGAACCGGAGCATCAGATCAATTCGAGCATTCGAACAGAATTCATTAAGATAAACAAATCAAAGGTATATATATATATTTTTTCTTGATCAATTTATTTAATATAAACTTTTTTGATTATTATTATTTCCTTTATATTATCATTTCGTAATTTTTTTTCTTATAGAAGATGGATTTATCAAAACTTAACCAAATCGCTGCCTGCATTAATGGTAATGTACCATTAAAGAAGATGGTTGATTTAACACCAGGGTCTGAATACAAAATCACCAATTTAAGAAAAGCTAATACAAGATTCGGAGTAAAAGTCATCGCAACCATTAATCGAGAATTTGATGTTTTTCTACCAAACCGGATTTCGGTATTTCTCGAAAACGAATCAGAATTCAGCAGCTTAAAAAACTTGGTAGATGGAAATCACCTTGCACTACGTGTTCTAACTGGATCACCCAATAATACATATGAGTTCATTCCTATTTAAGAAACATATATATGAAAATACAATCAAACATAAACTCCTGTAATATGTTATAAAAAGATATAAATAAAATAAATAATTAAATATTAATGTAATTGTTTTTATAAATTATTAATATTTTTTTTTCAAGATGAAATTAGAAAAATTGAAAAAATTAGAAAATAATTATTCAGTAATATTTGATGCGATTGATATTAAAAAATTATATTATAAAAAGTAAAAATAAATCTACAATGAAGTAAACAAAATTTAAAGATTTCTATTTTCACTTACTTATACATCCTAAAAAAGAAAACGAAACAATATTTTTCATAAATAAAAGATTTGAATAAACCATCGAAAAGAATTATTTTGTTTAAATATGCATGTTTATTCGAAAAACTTTTCTAAAAAAAGTATGATTATATATATAAATTACATGAATGGATAAAATTTTTTTCGAAAAAAAAATATTGTATATGGATGATTATTATTATTATCGATTGTTGTTAATTTTCATATTTATTCAATGAAAGTGAAACAGATGTCGTTGTTTTCCATTGTGCATTGAACATTTTTATTATCGAATAAAACTTGCACTCCATTGTCTGGTTTTGTAATTATTTTTGCGATTTTGATAATAAAAATCAAAGTCGATTGCTCGACTTCATGTAACCATTGTGAGGGAATCCAAGCTCTAACGGTTTGATCTTCATCATTCACATAGAAAACTTGAAGTCTGAAAAAAAAAAAATATATATAAATATATAAATATATGAATACTTTGAACAAAGTGAAACTGATCCCACCTGAATCATATATTACAACAATTCAATTATACATTCACAATAAAATCATTCAATTGTAATTCTAAAAATATCAAAAAATCTATTAAAAAAAAGAAAACAAAAAAATAAATAAATGAATATATGCTATTTTATTAAAATACGATTATTGACATTATTTTTATCAAATTATTTCATAAAAAAACAATAAAAAAAGTTACACTTTTTCATTGAAAATAAAAAAATTAAAAAAACTATAAAAACAATTACTCCGAAATAAACACGATTTTTCAATAGAAAATTTTGTTATCCAAAGTCTTAATTTAGTTACGTTCCGTCTAAAATCATTCAATCACAAAAAAATATTTCAAAAACTGAAGCTAATTTAAGACAATACACTTTTCAATAATTTCGATAATAAAAACCAGATACCATTCACACTCTTTTATTAGAATACTAGTATTGACAATTTTTCTATCCAATTCTTTCATGAAAAAAAAAAAAAAAACAAAACAAAATAAAAAGTTACACTTTTTCATTAAAAAAAATAAAAAAATAAATAAACTTATAACTCGTATTTATTCAATCGATAACATCGTGATATATATCATAATCAATCACAACAAATAAAAAAACTGTTACACTTTTTCGTTTACAAAAATAAATAAAACTACAAACAATCACTGAAAATTCAAAAAAAAAAAAAAATGAATAATAAACTTATAACTAATATTTAATCAACCACAAAAAATAATTTAAAAAAATATATAACTGATACTACTTTAAGATGACACTGTCTCATAAGATATAATATATTGATACTTACCCTGACATGTTTCTTTTCTTTATTTATGAGTTTATGAGTTAACGAGGCAACCACTGATGTCGAAATTATAATGATGCGTGACATATATGTAGACCTTTTATAAGGCCTACATATATTCATGAAAGAAAGGGAATTCCTAGGAAAAAAAAGTCATCACCTCAATAATTTGAATAATATTTACTTCAAAGTCCCTGGACTAATTTTTTCTGATTGTTATGTGAGGAGGTTTTTTGATAAGTTTCAACAGGAAAGCCGTCTCACATAACACCTGAAAAAAAAAAATCAATCCGATGAAACTAACAAAATAAATACTGCTGCGACGAAACTGTTTACTCGATTCATATTTCATTGGAAAAAAACTATCAAGTAAATAGATTATAGCCATACTCATTCCAAATATTCTGGAGTACGCAATTGTTATGTGAGAAGGCTGATTATTTTCTGACAGAATAACTATCTCATATAAATATTGTTCAGTCCAGAATATTTGAAATGAATATGGCTATAGTCTTTTTACTTGATGACTTTTTTTAACGAAATTAAAATCAAGTAAACAGTTTGTTCAGCAGTATTTATTTAAAAGTTTTCTAGATCAATCTTTTTATTTATTAATCCAGAAAAACATTTTGAATTAATATTACACAAATTATTTATATATATATTTTTTTTTTTTTTAAGGAATTTTAATTTCCTATTGTTTTCGCTTTTCTTCTGGACCCCCCCCAACCATGGTAGACACCCCCCCTAAAAAATTTTCTAAGTCCTTCAATCTCAACCATGGTAGACATCCCCCCAAAAAATTTTCTAAGTCCCTTAATCTTAACCAATACGATATATATGGAAAATATAAAGAAAAATATAGAAAACTCACTGAATATAAAGAAAAAAAAGATAAATATGGGAAAATATCAGTAAATATAAAAAAAAGTAAAGGAAAGTGACTGAATATAAAGAAAAAAACGATAAATATGGGAAAATATCAGTAAATATAAAGGAGAATATAGGAAAATATCAAAGAAAAATCGGTAAATATAAAGGAAAATATAGAAAAATGACTGAATATGAAGAAAAGAATGATAAATATGGGAAAATATCAGTAAATATAAAGAAAAATATGGAAAAGTGACTGAATATAGAGAAAAAAACGAGAAATATGGGAAAATGTCAGTAAATATAAAAGAGAATATAGGAAAGTGTCTGAATATAAAGAAAAAAACGATAAATATGGGAAAATATCAGTAAATATAAAGGAGAATATAGGAAAATATCAAAGAAAAATCGGTAAATATAAAGGAAAATATAGAAAAGTGACTGAATATAAAGAACAAAACGATAAATAAGGGAGCATATCAATTATGCCCCCCCCCCCCGAAAATTTTCTAAGTCTCTTAATTAATTTAAACAAAATGAATATGGAAAATGAAGAAAAATATAGAAAAATAAAGAATATAGAAACGAATAAACGAAAATATAGAAAAATCACTGAATATAAAGAAAAATACGATAATTATAGGAAAATATTATTAAAATATTTTTCAACAAAAAGATTTAAAAAAAAATTATTAACATGATAAATTATTAAATATTCAAGTTAAACAAAATATATACGATCACTGGAGGATTAGTGAGAAAAATTAATGAACAATACCCATCAATAAATAATAAAGAAATAAAGTGGAATTTATATATGCAATGTCAGGACGGTTATTAAAATAAAGAACAATAACATTAGAAGACGACAGTGATTATGAAGTAAAATAAAATTTAAATGAAAAAAAGTTTGATTGAACTAAACAAAGATAATGAATTTACCAAAGGAAATATATTTTAGACTAGACTAACTTTATGGAATGAAGAGGCAGGAAATTTCTAGGGAAAAAAGGGTGATGTGATAGCATCAAAGGAATTGAAAATAAATGAATATAAAAAAAATAAAAATATAACGACGACTTCAGCAACAACTAAAATGTTAAATCTTGATTCAACCGAGAGAAAAAAGTAAATAAAATAAATACAATCGAACTCGACAATTTTGTAATAAATATTTAACATTGACAGGCTAAAATCATAGTACAACAAAATAAATAAAAACGGAGAGTTTAAAAGGTTAGAAGAAAGCGATTCTGGACATGGAGATGACCCATTAGAAGGAACAAGCAAAATGAATGAAAATTAAATAAATTTTAGTTGTAACAATAATCATTGTAACGATAGAGAATGAAATAAATTTGTAGTCACGAATTTCGATATATATTAAAGAAGAAATTAAAATTCCCCCCGCAGGGAAGGCACAGTTGCTTCAGCAACTGTATGATCATTTTTTTCATATCCATACACTATTCTTGACGCGGGGTTACATGGGAGGGAGCGGCCGCGTAAAGCTTGATTGTGGGGAAGGTCACGCATAGTATATATCGGGGGAATCGCGCTGCAGCTGTAAAGGTATTAAAGAGGGGTTACATAGTCGCGGGTAAACTTTAGAGTGTAGAGAGGGAAATGCGTTGAGTGAATTATAGAAGCAAGGACACGCGTTATCAATATATAGTAACGCGCGTATTTAATTAATATGATGAGTTATTTTATTTTTTCTTTCACTATTATTTATAAAGTATCAATTATTTTATCATCGTTTATAAAATATCATTGACTTTATTTTATTATTATTTATAAATTATCATCAATTTTATTATTATTATTTGAATATTATTATTTATTTTATCATTATTATTTATAAATTATTATTTTTTTATTTTTTCTAACATTTATTATCATTATTATTATATGGAATTACGCAGAAAATCTCGAATGTTCTAGAATTTTCTTGAAGGTTCTAGAAATTTCTAAGAAATATGACGTTATAAATAAATAAACATGACGTCATTGAAGAACATTCTAGAATGCTCGATGACGTCATTTTGGAAGTTTCTAGAAACTTCTAGATGCATCTCGAAAGTTCTAGAAACTTCGAGATTTCTACCCCCCTTCCCCTGACCTAGCCCCTGATTCCCGACCTCTGCCTCCTTGACCAAGCTTCACCCCCTCACCATGGCCTTAAACCGGCCCTATATAACTACTCATTATATTATTCGATAATTTCTAAAAAAAATTTTCGAAGCATATTTTTTGCACTAATCAAGTATGTTCGTGCAGTTTTTTTGCACCACAACAATCGAGATGCATAATGGAATATGATGAAAGCCTTATACCAACGTCGATTTAACATAAACTTGGAAAAAATTAAGAAGCCCTGTGGTCTAGAGGTTGAGGCGTTTGCCCAGTATGCAAAAGACTCGGGTTTGAATCCTGAATACTACGCGAAAAACTTAAGCTCTGTAGCTTTATATATTGTAAAATCCAACAAATCCGTTGCTTTACGTTAAGATTCATCAGGAACTTGCGAATGCAAAATTTTGAATCTTCTTGAAACTTCAGATTTCAATTCATAAGTAACTTGATATTAAGAACTTGAAAAAAACCAGTATTCCAGTAATTTGCCCATCACTCCCATAAATCTAAGATGCATGAAATCCAACACAAAACAAGTAATCATATTTATTCTTGGTGTAATAAAACAAATTGATGATGCTCCAGTATACCTTCTTCAAGATTACCACGGAAAACAGCATCTTCTTGCGGCTTTGCATCAACATCGAGAAAAACCATTTGATTTATTGTGGAAATGCCTTCAACTCTGCATCGCTCACAAGCATGCCGTCCTGTATGACCTTGAGTACCTTTTAGGAATGCATGAGCTGGAGTATCTGCTATAAAGCAGTGTGTTTCGATCCGAAAATGTGTCTTCAGATATTTCGGAACCTTCTTCAAGAAGTATATTAATTTCAAAAAGAAATTTAGCTAAATATTCTCGGGGACATTTTGGTTTAGATCTACCATAATATACAGCAACTATGAATGGCTCGAAATCGAGTTGTGTTGAATATATTTTGCATTGTAATGGCTACATATCTAAACAGCTTAATTTGGGCAGAGATAGTCCATCGCAGTGCAACTGAAGCTTCAGCACGTCTGAGTCATAAGCTGTTGAATCAACGCAATATTCAAGCCCTGTTTCAATACCACAGTACGCAATTTCCCCTAGTCGTCCAGAAATATCATCTTCCATCGGTTCAATAACATATGAAGCCTTCAAAGTTCCTGAAAATGTTTTTGACGATATTAGCAAGTTGAGGTGGAAACATTTACGTAATATTTTTAAATAACCATGTGAATGTTTGTAAGGGGTTCTACAATAAATAGCCCATTTTTTTTGTCAAGCATTGTCATTGAATATTTGAAACAGTAAGTAGCCTCATTTTCACTCGTACTACTTTCCACATGAACAGTTTTTTCTTTCAGACAAGCTCTTTATTTTTCTATTCGTATTGAAGCTGGTGTTAGAGAATCTATTTCATGTTCACCACACTGAAAACAATTTTTAGCTGCAACCACGAAGCATTGGATAGTTGAAAAAAGATAGTTGATACAAGAAAATAGATTGTTGATTTATTAATCAGGTAAAGTTTTTTTTTTTTTTTTTTTTTTTTTTTTGCGTTTATATATACAATTAATTATAGTTGAATTAATTCATTGATTAATTTTAATTTTTGTGAATATTTCGAATCATTGTTAATAAATTTATTATTTTTATTTTCGTTTTCATTAATTTTATCAATATCTGTTGTTGATGTATCCTAAAAAAAATGGTCTTGATGTGTTCATAATTGTTGCATCCTTAAAATCAGTTGTTCAATTGATAAAAGAATTAATACCATTTGATTGTGACATATTTAAAAATGCATCAAAACTTTCTTGACCATTTGATAATGACAATGATATTAATACGTGCCTGACATTGATGGTCTCAACGTTGCTGACACATGTTCTTTGTCTTTTTGATTTTTATTATCATTTTCATTATTTATTTTTTTTGATGATTCTTGTTGATAATTTAATTTCCAAACATTATTTTTTGTTGTTGATGTTATTTCCATTATTAATTCCAAACTCATTCTTCCATTTTTTTCGGTCTCGTAAAAGTTCTCATATCATATGTTTTTTTTGTATCATTCGACAAATCATTAAGTGAACTTACTGTTAAATTTTTTCTTAACCAAGCTTGAAGATCTTCGACGCTTGAAAATGATGGTCTGTCACTCACTGACAACAACCATCTTTTATTGTCATCATTAAAATTAACATGTGTTATATCAATTATACCATTGAGAAATGATGTTGATAATGATTTCTTGGGCATCATTTTTTTAAATATTATTCACTTTATCTGACATTTCTCTATTATTATTATTTACTCAAGCTTACCAAATAGTGGTGTATCACAAAAAGATGAACAAGTCAAAAATAGTATTTAAAAATATGATAGCTTTTTTGCTCTAAAGACAGATGATTTGGATATTCAAAAATAAATCCATTTACATATAACTCAATGTAACAACAAAAACTCATTAAACTTGATGAAAAAAAAAATAAACAATAACAACAACATGTGCCTTAGAAACATAGCTTAAAGCAGCTTACAGTATCATTATTGAATTCGCACCATCGATGCGATATTGAATACTGTACCGATATAAAGGTTCTTCCACAGAAGACAATTTTTATTTACGAAATGTAAATAATTATGATGAAGATTTGAAAATTTGTAATCCAAAGACAACAGGAATCAAAGAACAATGTTGTTTTTATGGTTTATGTGATTTTCATGTGGTTAATAATTTATTCTGTGATATAATGCATGATTTAATTGAAGAATTTTGTGTATTTGACATGGTTGCTATTATTTCATATTTTATTGAGAATGGTTACTTCACTTTAAATGAGCTTAACAATTGTATAAAGAACATATATTATGTTATTGTTGATTCTGATAATGTTCTTCCTACTATTAACCCTGGTGCTCTAAACAAAAATAAAATTAAAATGTCAGCATCAGAGATATAGACATTTGTCAGATATTTTGGTATCATAATTGGTGATGTAACACCAGAAGACAATGCTGGCTGGCGAGTATATCTAAATTTGCGTCAATTATTAGCTCTTGTAACTTCTACCACAATATTCTAAAAACACATTCCAATGCTAAAGAATTTAGTACAACAACACCACTACGTAGCTCCTAATGTATTAAAACGTCAACTTTTTAATAAAGATCATCATCTTATTCATAACGCAACTATTATTGTTACATCTGGACCAGCAATAAATTTTTGGAGCATGCGTTTCGAATCGAAACATCAAGAGTCTAAATCATATGCTAACGTTTTACATCAAAAAAAAAAACATCATCTAAAACTATCGCCACAAGAATCCAGCTACAACTTGCAAGTGTAATTCATTTTAATTTATTATCCTCACAACATTTTGAAACTGGGCCATCAACTACATGTCAGATGAAATCATTAGCAAAAAATTTTGATAAATCATCGGAACAGAATAATCTTTTTCTTTATAGTTCAGTCAATGTTACTAAATAGATCGAAATTAATAGTAGAACATATAAACTTAAAATAGTCTTATCTATTGATGAAAATAATGATACAACTTCTTTTGGAATTATTCGCTTAATACTTATTTGTGGTGATAAAATATTTTTTGTTCTTAAAAAAATAATAACTACTTCTTTCAGCATTATTATGCTTATAAAGTTATTGATGAAGCATCAACACTGAGTGTAATAAATTGTTTAATTGTTTATATTATTATATTTTATATTTTTTCTATTACTAGACCAATTGGCGCGCTTTGCGCACTATTATATGTGATGTTTTGTCAATGATGTAAGAAGGTTGTGGTAAGAATTTTTTTGATCTTGATCATTACGTAGAAATTCACGATATCTCCCAATTTATAATTTACTCTTTCTTTTTAAGTATATAGTAGAAAAAAAAAAAGAATACCAAATAAACTTATTATTAGTCTAGATCAATTCCTCAGCTATTTGACACAATAATTTTAATTTAATATTTAATAAGACTACGGATTAATTTATTTAGTCACATTTTTTTCTCGGCAACATTTGCCATAATTATTTAATTAAACAACTATTGACAAATGTTGTTAAGGAAAGAATGTAACCAAATAAATTGATTCTCAGTCCAGATTAATACCCAGCAATATTTTCTATATTGAATTAAACCTATTGTGCCAAATGGCCGAGGAATTAATCTAGATTACGAATTTATTTATTTAATTACATCCTTTCCTTAGCAACATTTGCCAATAGATTTTTAATTACTAATTATGGCAAATAAATTGATCAGTAACCTCAATAAACTCCTGAGCAATCTTTTTTTAGTCACATTCTTTCCTTAGCAACATTTGCCATAAGTATTTGACACAATAATCCTAATTCGATATAAAAAATATTGCTGTAAAATTAATCTAGACTATGAATTAATTTTTTTGGTTACGTTCTTTCTTCAGCAACATTTGCCAATAACCATTTAACTAATTAAATATGGCAAACATTGATAGCCAAATAAATTAATTCGTTATCTAAATTATTTTTTCAGCAATATTTTCCATAATTATATCAATTTATTATGGCAAATATTGCTGAAGGATTAATGAAAATTGTTAATTTATTTATTACATACATACTTCTTACTATTTACTATACACCCTCTTACATCATTGACAAAACATCACATATAACCAAAAAATAAAATAACAAAGGGTACTGTATCGCACCACGTATCCAAATATACCACGATAATTTCACAAGGGTTGTAAGGCCTTGAGTTTGATACAGGGCTATCAAAGGATGTGGAGGATAGGTTGTAAATTGAAATAATAGGAATAACACTTTAAATAAATCCAAACACTGTGGCTTAAATTCTATTAATATATTCACTTTATTATTTCACTAAAATTATAATTAATTGTATTGTATATTGTATATTGAGTTGACTCTAAAAAAGTGTTGTCATGGACAGACACTACTATTTTATATTGTAAGTATAAAGAAATCCCGTTGTACGCGAATCAATATTAATTAGAGATGTTACGTAAACGAGTGTTGAAGAGCAACTGATTTCTCAGTTTGTTGAAAATTGTTAAGTCCAAAAAATGGGTGTGTACTTAGTTAAAAAATTAGTTTTAATTGGTCAAAAATTAGTTCAAGAGAGGGTAAAAAACTAGGTGTAGGTGGTGGGATTTTTAGACATAAAATTGGACCTTGTGTGGTCCAAAGGGTGACATAAAAAATACCATATGTAAACAAAAAATATAGATTTTACGACCGGAAAGTCCAAGACGTTTTCATGAATTTAGTTTATTTTAAAAAGTTATAAATTTACTTTTTTATTGTCGATTTTACGATCATTCTGTGTATCGAAAATACGTTAGTGCAGCTGTTTGACAGATGTGAGATTTTCTCTAATTCTTGACAAATAATGTTTTAAAAAATATGTTATAATAGTACCAAAGAGAAACTTGAGTTTATGGTTTTATTTGTTACGTGATTTTTACTCAAAAATCTATGCATGAGTTGACCATGTGTGGGAATATTCGAGTTTGTAAAAAGCTATTAAAAGTACATGGATTAAATCGTTGTTTAAAATATTTTAGAAAAAATATAAATCATTTGAAAAATCAATTTGAAAAAAACCAGAAACTTAGAAAAAATATCGAAGTTCCCCCGCCTGGAATCGAACCCGGGTCTTTTGCTTTCCGGGCAAACGCCTTGACCACTAGACCACGAGGCTTCTTATTTTTTCTAAGTTTCATCAAGTTACCTCCGACGTCCTTCTATGCGTCAATTCATTTTTTTGAAAAAAACCAAAAACTTAGAAAAAATATCGAAGTGTTCCCGCCGGGAATCGAACCCGGGTCTTTTGCTTTCCGGGCAAACGCCTTGACCACTAGACCACGAGGCTTCTTATTTTTTCTAAGTTTCATCAAGTTACCTCCGACGTCCTTTTATGCGTCAATTCATTTTTTTGAAATATACATCACACTCATCACGCTCTATTCTTGTCTTTTTTATATGAAACTACTATAATAAAGTTGCAAGGTTGTGACTGCGCATACATTTATGTTGAAAGTGAACGACTACTAAATTTCAGTAGATCTGCATTAGTGTGAAAGTCTAATATTAAATACTATACTGACATATATAAAGGATTTTTTACACCATCTAAATATGTTAGTTTTTTTGCTCTATAGACAGATGCTTTTAGCAGCTGATTTTGATATTGAAAAATAAATCCTTTCGTAAATAATTTCGTAAATAAAAATATTTTATATTTCTATTTACATATCCTGTAAAAAAAAAAACTCATTAAACTTGACGGAGAGAAAAATAAACAATAACAACATGAGACTTGGGAACATAGGTTGAAGTATCATTATTTGATTCGCGCCATCGATGCGATATTGAATATTATACTGACATATACAAAGGTTTTTTCACACCATCTAAATATGTTAGCTTTCTTGTTCTATAGACCGATGCTTCTGGCAGCTGATTTAGATAATCGAAAATAAATCCTTTCGTAAATAAAAATATTTTATATTTTTGTTTACACATGATGTAAAAATAAAAACTCATTAAACTTAATGGAAAAAAAAATAAACAATAACATGTGACTTGGGAACATAGCTTAAAGTATCATTAGTTAATTTGCGCCATCGATGCGATATTGGATACTGTGGTAAGAAAAACGCAATTTCTAAAAATGATTTTAAAGTTTAAAAAAAAGGTATACATCTCAAAAATCTGTTTTTATTTTTATTAAAAAGATTCAATTAATTTATAAGATGATCAGAAGACAGAATATTTTTCACATCAATCAAATAATATATTCCAAAAGGCACAAGAAACAAAGGCACGATAAAGACAAAAGGATCTATAAACAAAAGGTTACGTTTATCAGCAAGCATGTGTATGTTGTATATTAGTACATTAGCACACCTGATAAGCAGGATTCACGCCCATATCCCAACGGCATATGGCGCGCGCACCATCGCTGCGATATTGAATACTGTACTGTACTGATATAAATAAAGGTTCTCTCACACCATTCTACTATTATTGCTCAATTTTATTTTATAAGGTTGTCGAATTGCTCTGGACTTAGAAGCCATAATGCTTTGATTTAATTTTGGTTTTTAATGTTTGTCATAGTGCCCTGAGTTTTTAAGATAATATCAAGAAAAACGCAATTTCTGAAATTGATTTTGAAGTTTAAAAAAAAGTATACATCTAAAAATTCTGTTTTTTTTTTTTAAAAAAAGTGTGATATTTAATAAAATGATCAGAAGACATAATATATTTATCTGATCAATCATATTTTAAAATAATTTCCCGAGGAATTGAAGGGTTAAGGTTAGCTCTATGCCGATAATATATAGGCACGGTAGTTAATCTCGTTTCTCTCATTTTTTTTTTTTCTCATACTTGACGCGAGGCACTACCGTGCCTCTTGATATTAAAATTGTATTATTTACTATATAGTATAATATATTATTACCTTGACAGTTGTTATCCAATTTACACCAAATAAATATATAATTATCTAATATTTTTCACATCAATCGAATAATATATTCCAAAAGGCACAAGAAACAAGGGCACGATAAAGACAAAAGGATGTATAAACAAAAGGTTACGTTTATCAGTAAGCATGTGTATGTTGTATATTAGCACACATTAGCACTCCTGATGAGTAGAATTCGCGCCTATATCCCAACGGCATATGGCGCGCGCACCATCTCTGCGATATTGAATACTGTAGCACCAACGATGCGATATTGAATACTGTATATGATATAAATAAAGGTTCTTTCACACCATTCTACTATTATTGCTCAATTTTTATTTTATAAGGTTGTGAATTGCTCTGGACTTGGCAGCCATAATGCTTTGATCTGATTTTGGTTTTATAATGTTTGTCAGAGTGCGGTAAGGTTTTATAAGAATTTCAAGAAAAGCGCAATTTCTGAAAATGATTTTGAAGTTTAAAAGAAAAGTATACTTCTAAAAAATCTGTTTTTTTTTTTTTATAAAAAAGTGTGATATTGATTTAATAAAATGATCAGAAGACATAATATATTTATCTGAACAATCATATTTCAAAATAATTTCCCGAGGAATTGGAGGGTTAGGGTTAGCTTTGTGTCGATAATATATAGGCACGGTAGTTAAATCTCGTTTCTCCCACTTTTTTTTTTTTCTCATACTTGACGCGAGGCACTACTGTGCCTCTTGATATATATAATAAAAATTATCATATAGACATATAAAAGTTAGCATAAACTTAAATATTTTTTACTATATAGCTTTGTAAAAATTCTGTTTGTGGGGCGAAATAACACAAAGATGGCCGACCGATTGAACAAATGATTGAACTGTCATGTAATTTTAAGCATTTCTACAGCCTTATCTGTTGAAGCTAGGTATGGGGTTAAGCGAGGTTTAATATTGGTTATTTATTTCTAAACACTTTATCAAGAATAACTTTTTTCTATTTAACAATCAGTTTTCGAGTTTTGAGCGTGTAAACACAAAAGAAAAAATTTTGCCGGGAATTGATTGCTATTCTCCGTGAATCTAGCACAAACTGCCGAACTTAACACAAAAAATGTCCAACTTTTAAATAAAATTTATAATAAAATTTAGTTAATTCTAAAACCGGTAGTGGGTGAATTCTCAGCCTGCTAAAATTTACTTGTGAGTGTCGTGGATTTAGTCATTTTTTTAAACAGAAATTACAATAAAATTGTGTAAATTTTATGGCTTAGTATTGTATATAGTCAATGGCCAGATTTTTTACATAATTTTATTGTAAAAATTATCTATCAATATATGAATAATTCTTATAAATGACGGGGGAACGCAGTTTTTACTATTTATTTTGTAATTTTTTCTTTTACGTTTGTAATTCTTAGTTAAACTTTCTCTCAGTTAACTCTATAATGACATTTTTTGGTCGGTTTTTTGATGTGTAAACATCTTTAGGCGCGGGTGACAGTAGGAGTGAAATGAAAAAACCAAAAAAAGATCGTCATATCCTGTGACGGATGTTAGCCTGACTCCATTACTATAATAAGCGCAATGGTAGATTATGTATAGTATAATAGGTTATCCAGCGGTCGGTAACTGTTACCATGAGGCAATTTTGAATATTAATGAATTAGGAGATATCTGACATATGTCATGTATAAGTGAAAAAAATATATTCTATACAATAAAAAGACATGGCCGGATCCTTGGAAACGCAGTTTTACGCAAACCATCGGTCCGATTTACATGAAATTTAACTTAGATATTCAGTTTGAGCTCAGGAGGGTTTGAGTCAACGAAAATATCACCCAGGTTACTTTTTACGATCACCAGGAGGTCAAAATGATTTTTCTATTTTTCTTCGAGATTTTTCTTATTATGTTAATATTATTTTAACTAAAACTTATATTTTTCCAAAAAGGGGATATTAAAAATATTACATTGGTTTGTATTGCTGGCTTCCGGTTTCCCAGGATGTGGAAATTGAATTTTATCATCATCTCCTGGGTTTTTTTTGATTAAACAGTATATTTTATCGAGAACTCAATTTAGAATAATATTGTATTATTTTATAATGTTGGTTTTCGGTTCACCACGATGTAGAGATTCGATTCTTTCATCATCTCCTGGGTTTTTTTTCGATTAAACAGTATATTTTATCGAGAATTAAAATTAGAAATATTGCATTATTTTATAATGTTGGTTTTCGGTTCACCAGGATGTAGAATCAACTCCTGGGGTTTTTTTTTATCAGATCGGACGTATAATTAATACTTAAATTAAATTGATTGTGTAATAAATCAACCAGTATAAAGTTTTATTTATTATGCATCGATAATTGATAGAGATGTAAGACAAGTTTGGCAAATATAATCCAAATATCTAATAATGCGGTGATATGCAGAATGAGTGAAGAAAGGTTCTGAATTACAATTATTCGAATGATCTCTTTGTAAATTCAAAATCTTATTTAAGTTGTTTAATGTCAATATTAGGGATCATAGATTGACAGAAAGAACATACAATTACATGTTCGGATAATGACATGTTCAAATTCCCTTTTTCACATATGAATCAAACAAAATCATTACGTACCCTGGTAGAAATAATCTCTCCAGATTTTTCTGGATTTTTCCGGACTCAATCCGGATTTCTCTGGATTTTCTACGTAATTGAGACTTCCGGAGATATTTACGGAGTAATCTCCAGACTATTTCTATAATATCTCCGGATTCTTTCCGGAATTTTGACTTAAAAAAACAAACACAAAAAAATGAAAAAATTAATAAGAAAAAGTAGAAATAAGAGTTTACATACGAAAAATAAAAAAGAAATTTTTTCTGAAAAAATCCGGAGAAAACCCGAAAAAACTCCGGAATAATATCTTCGGAAGTCTCAATTGCGCAGAAAATCCGGCGAAATCCGGAGATAATCCGGAGATATTCGGAGAAAATCCGGAGAAGTCATGAGAAATCCGGAAATATCCAAGAATAAAATTAAACTATAAATTCTTTGAAAATAATTTACCATTTATTTATTTTATTTATTTATTTATTTTCAATTGTGTATACCAATTATGTATCTTAACTTTTCTTGAATCACAAATCTTGCTTGGCAACATAAAATCAACAACATTATAAAAAAAAACAATTGAAAGCTGAAAGTATATTTCAAATTACTTACATTCAGGTCTATTTGGAAATATGAACATAATGAATTTTTTTCAAAATGAGTAGATTCAAGTTTTGATCGAATTTAAATAAAATATATCTATTATTGAAAGTCGTATCGCAACATGTCTAATTTAAAGGAAAGAAATTATTAATAAATGTTAAAAACAATAATAAAAATATTATAAAAAACAAACTTTGAAAATTTGGCGATTCATGATGTGTATAAAACGTCAATTATGTATCCTAATCTTTCTTAATTTATAAACTTTCCTTGGCAACGAAAATCAACGACATTAAAAAAAAAAAACAAAAAAAATTCAAAGAGAAAAAAAAAACAAAAAACAATTGAACGTTGAAATTAAAATTTATTCAAAACAAATTATAATGGAACACCCGAACATAAATTAACGTTAGCAACATATTTCCCCTTTCTTATAATTACCGATGACAATTTTATTTTTCAGTCAAGAAGAAAGTTTTAACTTTTTTTCGAGTAACTTACATTCAGGTCTATTTTGAAATATGAACATAATAAATTTTTTTTCGTTGATGTTCAGAATTTACGATAATAAAAAATTGAAAATATTTCCTGATGTACTAAGAGTGTTAAAAAAAAGCTGAATACTTTGGTTTACTGGAAAATATGATCGCTGTTGATAAGATGAATAGAATATTTTTCGATTTACAAAAAATTTTGAAAAATTCCAACATTTTAATGGAGGTTATTAAGTTGACATATTTTTTCTTTCTTATAATTACCGATGACAATCGATATTTTTATAATGAGACAGTTACAATTATTTTTCGGGTTATATACATTTAGGTCTATTTGGAAATATGAACATAATAAATGTTTTTTCCTTGACGTTCAGATTTTACGCAATTTTTGAGATTTCATTTGAGGTTATCGAATTGTCATATTTTGACTCTCTTATAATTACCGATGACAAACGTTATTTTTATAATGAGAACAATTCCAACTATTTTGTGAATAACGTACATTTAGGTCTATTTGGCAATATGAACATAATAAATCTTTTTTCGTTGATGTTCAGAATTTACGATAATAAAAAATTGGAAATATTTCCTGATGTACTAAGGTTGTTTAAAAAAACCTGATTACTTTGGTTTATTGGAAAATATGATCTCTCTTATAATTACCGATGACAATCGTTATTTTTATAATGTAAGGGTTACAACTATATTTCGAGTTACGTACATTTAGGTTTATTTGGAAATATGAACATAATAAATGATTTTCCCTTGATGTTCAGAATCTATGATAATAAAAATTTAAACATATTCCCTGATGTTCCAAGTTCAAAAAAAGGTGAATTGGATATTAGAATAATTACATCTATTGGAAAATATTTTTTCTAGAAAATTTTTATTGATTTAATAATTTTATTCTTATTTGAAGTAAGCTGTATGTTTCAAAAAAAAGACAATCATTTGAATTGCATAAAATTATCTCTTATAACTGACATATTGGAAGAAAAACATTATTAGGAAAAAGATTAAAAAGATTCAAAGATCCACATGATTGAATTCGAGAAGATGATGATGAACCACGAGAAGATGTACAAACATTAACGTTAGATACAATTCATAAACAGAAAAGTGAACGTACACAACGAAGACATTCTAAAATGAAAAAAAAATTCGAAATTAAAGCTTTCAATTATAGTCATGTAGTTCAGTAGTTGCGGTAAAGTATATATTAAAATATATACACAAAGGTAGCCAACAATATGGCACTGCGGTTAAGGTTCGAGCTTTGTGACAGGGAGGTCACGGGTTCGAACCCGACCACCAACGCCATGTATCGAATGATAGGCGCAAGCCGGCTGTACTGCCCAGGTTTTTCATGGTTTCCCTGGGCTATAATAGAAATCGGATACAGTTTGAACGCATTACGAAAGTCGACATCCATGACTGTCGCAAAATGAGTTGTAAGGAGTTGACGGTTGGAAATACAGAAAGCAAGACGTGAGGCACACCGTGTTAAAAACTTCTTCATGAAAAAGAAGTGTAGCACGTTAAATACGACTCATTCACATTATATACACAAAGGGAGTGATCAAGCTATTTATTCAATAGAAAATAAAAATAATAATGAAATTAACGAATATCAATCAGGAAGATATATAAGTAGCAATGAGGCAGTTTGGCTGATACTAGGTTTCAAAATACATGATCGATATCCAAATATTCAACATTTAAACGTTCATCTCGAATATGGTCAACGTGTTTATTTTTCAAATCGAAATATAGAAGAAAAAGTTGAAAAACCACCTGAAATCTGGTGGATCCACCAAGTGATAACGAGTCTTTAAATATATTTTTATATTATACTAAGTGGTAAAAATACATTAAAAATTCGAAAAAACTGTCCAATTGTATTTGTCTAGGAATTTTTGACTTTTTTATTTTCAATAGCCTAATCGATATGGGATTAATATATTTCTAACCATAACCGTAACCAGCCCCAACGGTATTAATATTTGAAACTTACCTGTATTTTATTATACTGTATTGAGATAGAATATTTGATGTCTCCCACCACACTGACATGTCATGTGACATAGTCAGTGAGGTGTTTTAGCCATGTATCTATGTGTGGGTACAAGAACCCTCACTCCGTTTTGTTGCTTGAGACTCCGCTCTCTTCGCTTCTAGTCCGGCCACCAAGCCAAACGGTGCGTCGGAACTATACTTATAAATTTGTATTGGTGATGTGGCTATGCCACCTTACAACCAGTAATATATATATTGTGTCTTGTTAAATTGTTTTATTAAATAGTCTCATTATTAAATAAATTGTTTCATCATTATCAATATTAAATATAAATTTCGCGTCTATCTTTTAAATTATTGTTTGAAATTAAATTAAATTATAAAATAAGTAAAGTGAGGAATCCACACCTCACAATACAATATAATATTTGTATGTATTCTATATGTATATTATATATATTTGTATATATATTTGTATACTTTATACATGTATACGTATAAAATGTTTTTTTCGTTTAATTATTTGTGTTTCTGTTGCTAAGAAGAAAAATAACGATAATAAAAAAAAAAAAGATAGTCAAGTTCCCCAAGGTGCACCCTAAGTGTTCGGTAGGATTTTTTATTTTTTTTCTTGCTGTTTACGAAAATATTATAAAAAAAAAAAGTTTGTGACACTACATATCGTTGAATAAAAAAAAAAATAAACGACCGAAAAATTTGAAAAAAATATCATAGAGTCTACAGATGAAGCGTCGTCGATTAAAACATTGCCGGAATTAATTGGTCAATATTTGGAATTGGGCCATGTCCAAAAATGGGCATATTAAATATAATAAGGCCCAAAAAGTAAAAAAAATATCATGTCCGTTTTTGGAAAAAAAAAAACCTAAATTTGTTTTAACATTGACTAATTCGGTTCAGCGGTTCAAAAAATATTGTAAAAAACGGTTTGTGACACTACATATCGTTGAATAAAAAAAAAAAAATAAACGACTGAAAAATTCGAAAAAAATATCGTAGAGTCTACAGATGAAGCGTCGTCGATTAAAACATTGCCGGAATCGATCGGTCAATATTTGGAATTGGGCCATGTGCAAAAAATAAATTTAATGAGGCCCCAAAATTGGGAATAAATATGACCATTGCTTTTGGCCAATCTCGAAATAACAAAACGTCACAGAAAAGCGCAAACATAAGTGTCTTACGGAACACTAAAAAGAATAAAACATATTGACATAAGCATTACCCCGGCAACGCGGGGTCCGGCCTACTAGTATTCAATGAAAATACAAAATTAATTTATTTCATATTTGGAAAAAATCTCAAGTAAATTTAAAATATATACCTATTTGGACAGACATAATCAAAATTGTTTTAAAATTTACTTTTCGTTTTTTTTTTGTAAATTTTTAAACATAACATTTTGTTTTTTGTTTCAATTCAACTATAAAACACATACTTATTACCTTAAAAAATCTAAAAATGACATTGTATACAAATTCTAACAGGTATAACTGAAATTTATTTACAATTTACTTCTTCTTGTAAATAGACAATGAAATTTTTTTTTTTTTTCATAAACATTAGTCAGTTGAACGTTTCAGCTACATATATTACTTTTTATCGATATTTTATCGATATTTTTTTTAAAATGTATACAATTTTTTTTTTTTCAAAAAAAAAAAGTCAAAATTTTTGTTTTTTTTAAAAAAAAAACTGCTAATTATTGATTGTCGCGTATTGTTAAGCACGAATATATATTTTTTTTTTGAAAATAATGGATATATCCAAGTTTATTTTACTTGGTCGCTAGGTTTTTTACTTAGCTATATTTTTAACTTAGCTATATTTTTTACTTAGCTATATATTTTTTACTTAGCTATATTTTTAACTTAGCAATATTTTTTACTTAGCTATATTAATAGCCAAAAACACAATACCTACATAATTTTACCAGCTATATCTTTTACTTAGCTTTATTTTTTACTTAGCTATATATTTATAGCCAAACACAAAATATCTACATAATTTTACCAGCTATATTTTTAACTTAGCTACTTTTTTTACTTAGCTATATATTTTTTACTTAGCTATATTTATAGGCAAACACACAATACCTACATAATTTTACCAGCTATATCTTTTACTTAGCTATATATTTATAGCCAAACACACAATATCTACATAATTTTACCAGCTATATTTTTAACTTGAATATATTTTTTACTTAGCTATTTCTTTTACTTAGCTATATTTTTTACTTAGCTATATTTTTTTACTTAGCTCCATTATATTATCAATTATGAAACAATTATTATTAACATTAGAAAGATATCGATAATTCGAAAACTATTCGCGCGATCAAAAAATTGTATACGATTTTTTTTTCTTCTTGATGAGTTTAATCGACTTCCATTATTAAATTAATAAAAAAAAAAAAATCGATAAATCGAAATTTTAAAAAATATTATAACTCGAAAACTATTCGAGATATCGAAATTTTTTAAAAACATTTTCTTCTCCCCGGCGATCTTTATTGATTGCCATTATTAAATTTGAGAATTAATCGTTATTTCAATAACTATACGACATATAACCGATAAATAGCCGTTTTTTTTTCATATTTCAACTCCATTTTTAACCACTTTGCGCATTCGTAGGAATTTTTCGTAGAAACACGCCGAAGATGTTTACACATAATAAACCCGCGAGTCTAGATGGCTCACAAAATTTTTTTTATTTTTTTTTCGGCGAGCCATAACTTATGTTATAATCAAGATAAGGAATTCGTATTAGGCTCAAATTATGCGCCTAAAAAAAATCTAGTGACGGCATTACGGATTTTTTTTTCTCTCAATAACAGTTTTCGAGCAAAAAAATTAAATATCCGAATTTTTTTTCTAATTTTGAAGGTTTTTTTTTTTTCTCAAAAACTATCATAGATATGGGAAAAAATCCATCATGCGGGCGATAGAGTTTTTTGAGACGCATAATATAAGCCTCATACGAAGTCTCTCTTATGATTTCGCGTTGAGTTATTTATTGCACCGTTTTTATAACTTGTAAAATTTTCACATGAAAACGTATGTAATATTTTAAGTTACATAAATAATAATTTAAGAATGATGAAATATAAACAGAAACGATTCACGAACAAAAAACCTCCGGTGATAAATACTCTTTGATGGAAAGTTTAGACACCACAAATTTTTAAGTAAGAAAAAAATTTTTTTCAAAATTTACATTTTAGTTTTTCGATTAAAAACTATTATCAATAGAGCAAAAAACCTATTACGCGGGCGATAGAGTTTTTTAATGCACTTCTTTTGAGCCTGGTACGAAGTCTCTCGGTTACTTAGTTCGTAAGTTATGAGCGTTTTTTTTTTTCGCCGATGAATTCAAGACTGCGGCTGAGCCTATGGCTCCTAGCCTCCGTAAAAAAAAAAAAAAACAAAACGAAGTATTTGATGTTAAAAAAATTTAATGTCAAATATTGATCGATTTTTTCAACATCTTTTTTATGAGCGAATTAACCACAAACACATGATGGTGCATCATCGCCGCCACTACCACCACCATGTATTTGTTCTATTATGATTGCTGCTGTTTATATATGATCAATATTGTTGTTGTTATTTTGATTTCCACTCGGTACATCATTTATTAAATTATTATTTACTCCTGTTGTTGTTGTTTCATGGAATGATTCAATATTTAATCATCTGTTCCATTTTTTTGTCCTTAACAAATTCATTCAAGATCTTGAATTTATTTCGATCATGGCAAGCACGATCATAACAAGCACAAGCACTTGAATAACCACTATCTCGTGTATTATTTGATTATTGGACAGATTTATTTCAAATACTCATTATTTGATTTAAAATATTATTAAATCTACCAGTACAAGTCTCATGAAAATTACCAGACATTGTATAGGATCTAATCGTATTTTAAATTTTACTGATTTAGGATTACCAGTACATTTATCAGATGTTTTTGATAATATTTCAGTCTCGCTAATTGTCTCTTGAAATCCTATACAATCTAAATAACCATCTTTGCTATCTTTACGTTCACGTGGTACCACATTTTATCCACATATTATTAATTGTTGTTTGGTATTGTGATTATGATGTTGCTGTCGTATTATGTCAAGCACTTGAATAACCACTATCTTGGGTTTTATTTGTTTATTTGACAAATTCATTTTCAATACTTATTATCTGATTAAAAATATTATTACAACCACCAGTACAAGTCTCATGAAAATTACCAGACATTGGTATAGGATCTAGTCGTATTTTAAATTTTACTTATTTAGGATTACCAGTACATTCATCACATGTTTCTAATAATATTTCAACGTCATTAATTGTCTCTTGAAATCCTATACAATCTAAAATACGATCTTTACTATCTTTACGTTCACGTGGTACCACATTTCATCTAAATATTATTTATTGTTGTTCGGTATTGTGTTTATGATGTTGCTGTCGTATTATGTCAAGCACTCAAATAACTACTATCTTGTGTATTAATTGTTTATTTAACAGATTTATTTTAGATACTCATTATTTGTTAAAAAATATTATTATAACCACTATTACAAGTCTCATCAAAATTATCAGACATTGGTATAGCACCTCGTCGTATTTTAATTTTTACTGATTTAGGATTACCAGTACATTTGTCACATTTTTTTGCTAATATTTTAATGTCATTAATTGTTTCTTGAAATCCTATACAATCTAAAATACCATCTTTACTATATCTTTACGTTCACGTGGTACCACATTTCATCCACATATTATTTATTGTTGTTTGGTATTGTGATTATGATGTTGCTGTCGTATTATGTCAAGCACTTGAATAACCATTATCTTGTGCATTATTCGTTTATTTAACAGATTAATTTTAAATACTCATTATTTGATCAAAAATAACATAATAAATTATATATTGTATATAATAAAAGTTTTAACCTTAATATTCACCTTTGTCTCTTGAATCTTTCATGGAACTAAAATTTTGAAACAAATTTAAAACAAATTTTTTCGTATCGTTGTCAAGGGAATAAACAAATAAAACAAGATAAAAAATAATTTAAAATTACTTACCTTCATACCGTTACTTTTGTTGCATCCATCTTTTGTTTTTTTTTTTTACTGCCCATTCTGAAGAAGTTTCACTTCACAAAATTCTCTCAAATTTTCAGAATTTTTACTCAACATTAACCCGTGCCGCAAAAGCTTTTTCTATTTTTGATTTCTTTTTCTTTTCGTCATTTTTTTAGTAGATAAATAGTGGAATCGATTTTATTAGTATTTTTTACGAGGAATATTGTGGTTCAAACAGAAATATCGTACCTTCAACAGCTTTCGAGATACTGAGCTTTGAAGGTAAAATATATCGAAATATATTACTAACTTTTCATTGATTTGATATTTTTAAATAATTATAAATTTAAAAAAAAATCAATATTAATAATGATTCTAGTGAAATTTTTTACGGAGAAAAACAATAGTGATGATAAAAATTTAATATCTCTATCCACACGGAGAAAAATTTACTTTTTTTTTTAATATAATACCATAGCAATTTTTGCGTTGTGTTACAGTAAGCTGGAACCATAAGATCATCAAATTAAATATTGAGACAGACCATATCAATTTTCATTGAAAAACGCCACCTACTGGCTAGAGATGCCGCGATAATCGATAATATCGCGACAAGACGATACGATAATGACGACAACGATACGATAGTTCTATTTTTTATCGTATCGTCGTCACGACACGATACGATATTTGACTGACGATAACCGATAAAATTATCGCGTTATCGCGATAATATCGGAAAAAATACATTTAAATTCAAGCTAAATTGTCTTAATTATAATAAGGAAAGAAAAATAAACACTTGAGTCCATAGACTTTAAATTCATATGAAACTCCACACCATATCATAATTTAAAAAAAAAATAGATTATTGCAACATAAAAAAAAAAAAAAAAACTGATATTTTCCGTTTTTTCAGTGCCGAACCACCAACTCCGCTGACCATCTATTCAGTAATTTAAAAATCGATATTTTCGCTGTTGCATAATTAAAATTTGTAGTACTTCAATATTATTAGATATTAATATAATTAATATTATAAGTAATACAAATTTTAATCATAAAATAAGTAATAATATAGTTTTATATATAAAGAATATAAAACTTTGTTGCACCGAGTATATTTTTTTTTAAATTTGTTTTAAGGAAATTTGTCAAATTCATAAAAGCCGCGAACTTCTCATATTGACTATTTTTTATTTAATAAATTTTTTATGTAAAAATCATGATATATTATTTGGTATATGTCATAATTAAAAAAAGAAAATTATCCTCGATAATGTCGATAATACACGATACGATACGATAATAAGACGACACGATAATTTGATTTTTTGTCGATTTTCTAGACGACACGATACGATAACGACAATCAACTTCTACGACACGATACGATAATCAGCTAATTATCGTATCGTATCGTATCGCGGCATCTCTACTACTGGCCGTGCGACCTTCCGCGGTGTACCATAGTAATTCTTGTGATGAGCAAACGCAAAATTTATTTTGTTTATAAACGCTCGTAAAAAAATATTGGAAAAAAATATTTCAAGCCCAGGATTTGAACCCCATATCATCGGGATACCAATCCTACGAGTTATCCGCTGCGCCACAACAACTTATGCGTAATTGAAATATTATTTATTTTACATTGACAATTTGAAAATAAGCAAAGTCACGCCTGCGCAGTCGACTAAAAAGTGGGGGCAGTTGACATTTCTGAGTCCTTCATCAATTTTGCTATGGCCCATTGTAATTTTGAATATGTTGCTTTGTATTTGTTAGTGATACCTACAGGAAATCTAAGAAAGTTATTAAAATTACTATGGTACATTGTAAATTTTCAGAGGATCATTTTAATTTTGTCCATAACAACAAAGTAAAATTTTAGAAATAAACAAAGCAAAAAAAAAAAATATTTTTTGCTATGGTGCAATGTAATTTTTAGACTGGATTATTTTAAATTTTAAATTTGGTTTCTGTAAAAATTTCTTTATGCGTTGTAATTTTTTCATCGGGGAATAGCAAAAAAAACATGACAAAATCGCTATGGTACATTTTAATTTTTCAAGACTACAATTGTTTTTTTTCGTTGAAATGACAGTAAATTTTTTAATAATCATAATATGGTTCTATGGTAATGTGGCACCATAGTAATATTGAGTGAAAATTTTTCTCCGTGCATTTTCGAGACATCGATTATTGAAAATTAAAAATATCGATATATTTATAAGATGACGAGTGAGTGAGTGAGAGCTATGCCTCCCCATCATAAATTCTTGCCAGTCGGCCTTTAGCTGATGAAAAGATGCAGCTAAGGAAGCAATTATGCCGGTAAAATAACGTAGATATTGTCCCTGGTAGAAATAATCTCTCCAGATTTTCTCCGGATATCTCATGATTTCTCTGGACTTACTCTGGATTTTCTACGTAATTGAGACTTTCGGAGATATTTATGGAGTAATCTTCAGACTATTTCTATAATATCTTCGCATTTTCTCTGGAATTTTCACTTTAAAAACAAACACAAAAAATCGGAAAAATCAATAAAGAAACTAGAAACAAGAGTTTACCTACGAAAAATAAAAAAAGAAATTTTGTCTGAAAAAATCCGGAGAAAATCTGGAAAAACTCTGGAATAATATCTCCGGAAGTCTCAATTGCGTAGAAAATCCGGAGAGATTCTTTCTACCAGGGGTGTGTTTGGCTATAATTAAGACTAAGTGAAAGATCTAGTGGCTAAGTGAAAAATCCAGGTGAGGAAAAGATGTAGCTAAATAGCTACTACAGCGATACTAGGTTGTCAAGCTTTGGATAGCTACCACAGCTATCCAAAGTATAGCTAATGTAATAAGTAGGTGCGCTGTTATCACGAGAACAGTTTTTTACAGTGCAAAAGAAAAATTACTATTCATTTTATCTATTTCTTGAATTAAAAAAATTATTTCAATATTACAGAATAAAAATATTGTTATTAAAAATTGAAAGAATACTGACTAAATTGTAATAATTGACAAAACACACTATATTCATCAATTAAAATGCACTAAGTATTCTTGACAATATTTTTGGTTAATGCAAAATAAATATTATTCGCACTGTGAATTTCACAGAATTTTTTGTTTATTCATTTGTATAATAAAACATGATAATAAAGTCACAATATCTTTAATGCGTTTTGAAATTATGTTAGAATTCATTTGAATCAATCAGTAAAGTTAATCATTAATTTATTGACATTCTAGGGACTTTCGCGTGAAATATATGAGAATGAGAACCGTTTTTCTGTAAAATTTCTTTCATTTTGAGATAAACAATGAACATACGTTTGCTTATTGTAATAAAGAAAATTAAGCTAAAACAATCTATCGAAATTATTCTCAAAACTTTCAGTTTAAATAAAGTATATGTTAAGACTAAATCATTGTTATTTTTTTTCTAAGTTATTATTTTTTATTTTCTATTCTATTTGTTACATTTATTTTTTACACAACCTTGGGCCAACGTTTCAAATCATTAGCACCAGCTTCATCACAAAGATGTATTTCATTAGCTGGTATACCTAATAACGCACGTGTCTATGCCCAACCTGTTGCATAATCTTTTAATAATTGTATTCCATTACTAACAGCAGCATTACTTTCTCCTTTTGCGGATGATCTTTTTCTACTAGTAAGCAAACTAGGGGTGTGCGAATAGTCTTCGAATCGAATCGAATAGTACTATTCGATTGTAATTCGAATCGAATTATTCGACATTTCGAATAGTCGAATTATTCGAATTTTCGAATATTCGTGTAAAGACGAATAGTCGAATAGTAACGAATTATTCGACTATTCGAGTTTTTCGAATATTCGTTTAAAGACGAATAGTCGAATCGTAACGAATAGTTCACTTGGTCGACTATTTAACTGCATATTTTTAATTTTTCGAATTAAAATGATTTAATGCATTTAAAAATTGTTCCAAGTGGAAGATAATCGTAAGAATATTGAACTCAAACATAAGATAATTTTTTATTCATATTAACTTAATAAATTTATTGATTACTTATTAATAGAATACAAAATGTAGTATTAATATTATATAAACAGTATTATTTAATTAGCTTGGTTCCATTTATTAACAAATACAGCCATATTTTACTTTTCTTTATATTTATCAATTGCACCTTTTTATCACCTCATCAATCATGGAGTAATTACGAATTTCGTTTAATTAATTGAAAAGAGAAATAATCACGAATTAAAATCATTAATTTTTGGATATGGAAAAGACTCGGTTTTCAGATCTCTGAACTTGGCCCCCCAAGTTTGAATAAAAAATTTATAATTTTTTTTTAGATTCTTTTATGATAGTAATTGATATTAGTGAATTATTTTTTGATAGTAGTTCAACCATTAACTGAGAATATTTTTTTGAAAAAATGCCATCTCCCCGATCAAAAATTTTTGAATATATTTATTTTTTTTTCTAGTTTAATAACGTTAGTAGTTGATAGTAATTAGTAGTTCAAAAATCAAAGTCTTTCTTCATCATCAAATTTTTTAAATAAAAAGTAATTGAAATAAAAAATTGATTCAAACGTAGAATTAAAACACATAAAAAGCACATAATTTCGATCGAGAGTTTATTAGAATAAAATAATTATTAAAGAAGTTGTGTTAACTTAATATTAAGCTAGCACAACATTGCTAAAAAAAAAATATATAAAAGCACAAAAATAGCGAGTTCCACAAGCATAAAATTTTGATTCTAACTATGTATATTAGTTTGTGTCCATTGTGGTGTGCTAACTTTTTAGAGGTATCGGAATATTAGTTGAAATAGTATCAATAGTCATTTTAATATATTTTTTATCAATGAAAGATATATGTAAAGAAAGTGTAAAAAAAATGAACAAAAAATAAACTATGAAATATTTATTATTTTTGATTATTTTTTTAAACAAATTTATAAAACCACTATTGAAATAAATGTAATGATTTTTGTTTTGTAATTATTTCTCTCTTTTCAATTAATTAAACGAAATTCTTAATTATTCCATGATTGATAAGGTGATAAAAAAGTGTAATCAATAAATATAAATAAATGTAAAATATGGCTGTATTTGTTAATAAATGGAACCGAGTATAAGATTAATACTATATTTTGTATTCTATTAATAAGTATTCAATAAATTCATTAAAATAATATAAATAAAAAATTATCTTATGTTTGGGTTCCATATTCTTACAATTATTTTCCTTTTAGAACGATTGTTAAATGCATTAAATTATTTTAATTCGAAAAATTAAAAACACACAGTCGAATAGCCGAATTATTCGTTACCTTTTATCTCTTCGTCCTTACACAAATATTCGAATAACTCGAACAGTCGAATAATTCGTTACTATTCGACTATTCGTCTTCATATACGAATATTCGTCTTTATACGAATATTTGAAATTTCGAATAATTCGAATAATGACGAATAGTCGAATAATTCGTAGCTATTCGACTATTCGAAAATTCGAATAATTTGATTCGATTCGTATTCGATACGAATTATTCGAGTTTTCGAATATTCGCACACCCCTAAAGCAAACCATACGGTGTATCTAATTTATTATGGAAACAAATCAGATAAATTACTACTGTTAATAATATCTGATATAACAATATGTAAATCAACTGGTAGTGTATTATTTTCCGAACGAAAATGTCGCGAAATGCAGACATGTCCTTCTGTTGTATCATTATTATCTAATGATAAATCCATTAGACGGACTAATGAATTTATTCGCATATTTTTTCAATCTTTTTTTGACCTTTTTTCGTCTTAGTCTACTTGCTTAACGAAGTTATTCAATCATTATTTTGAGTCAACATATGTTTATAAATATTTGAATGAATAAATTTCTATTTCTTCGAAAATTGACCTTAACTCTAATCATTTACCCTATTTTCCTACAATTTCTTCCAAAGATTCTAAAAGATATATCCTATGTTATTGATACAACATTATCAGTTGTTCTTTCAGCTGCAAGTGCTTCAAAATCTAACTTTCTAATCGATTAAATAAAAAACTTACAATTAATCCATAGTATTTAGCCGAAAAAACAACTGTTTTATCATCCGATTTTATAATTATAATATCATCAATATTATTTTCAATCATCAATGCCTGTGATATTTCAATGGTATTATTATTTGAGTCAACAGCAACAACAACATTTGATTTGTCATCAGTTTTTTTCAGGTTGATTGGGAACTATATTCTTTTGATTAAAATGATGAAGATGATGAATAAATCGAAAGGATATTCAATCTGCAAATATATTATTTCAAAAATTATATTACTAATCTTTAATGATGGACGCAATGATCTATAGATATATATGTGGCGTTCTTAGCCAAACCACGGGGTTTGCGGCCTGACCGTCTGCGATTTTGCTCATTTTTTATTTTTTGATATGTTGTAGATTTTGGCCTAGAAAAAGACCCGTATTTTTTTTTTTTTTTTTCTTCAATTTTCGGGGGCGCCACCGTTGAATTTCATGATATCTCAAAAAGCACCATTTTTTTTTGCTGAATTTTTTATCACAGATTCGAGGACGCAAAACAAGTATTTCAAGCCCTTCAATAGGGTGGGCACTCAATGTGAATTATTTTTTTTCGATTTTTGAAATTTTTATTTTCGAAAAAAAAAATTTTTTTTTTCCAAAATTTTTTTTATTTTCAACATTATTTTGGTTGTAAAAAAAAAAAAAATACGAAACTTACTCCTATGGAATTTTCAATTTCTCTTTAGTTTTTCAGAAAAACTGTATAAGAGATCAATAGTAAAAAAAAAAAATCAAAAATACTCATTTAAAGTCACCTTTAACTTAGATAGTCAATATTTTTCAATGTAATATTTATTTATAATTGAGAAATATATATGTTCGCTGTAATGAAATTAATTATTTGTAGATGAAGGTGACTTTAATTGCGTTTTTTTTATTTTTTTTTTTACTCTTGATCTGTCATACGGTTTTTCTGGAAAACTAAAGAGAAATTGAAAATTTCATAATTTCTTTTTCTTTTTTTTTTATCACCAAAATAATGTTAAAAAAAATACAATTTTGAAAAAAAAAATTTTTTTTTTTAAAAACAAAAATTTCAAAAATCGAAAAAAATTACTTCCCATTGAGTGCTCATTTTATTGAAGGGCTTAAAATACTTGTTTTGCGTCCTCGAATCTGTGATAAAAAATTCAACAAAAAAAAATGGCGCTTTTTGAGATATCATGAAATTCGACGGTAGCGCCCCCAAAAATTGAAGAAAAAAAAAAAAAAAAATACGGGTTTTTTTTTTAGGCCAAAATCTACAACATATCAAAAAATGAGCGGAATCGCAAAGGGTCAGGCCGCAAACATATGGGGCATTCCATGTCAACTCACAGGGGTTTTTCCCTCACCCTCTCAGATTCGAAAACAAATATTTTTTTTTAGTTAGTCATCGACTCAAATGTACCTCTGATTTTTTTTTTATTTTTACCATCATTAACCGCCGAGCCAGAATCAAAAAATGCTTCCTTCACAAGAGTAAACTACGATTTCGCCATTTTTTAAAATTCTGATTTTTTAACTGCAGATAGTAGAGCACAAGATTAGCTCAATTTCCAAATTTCATTATGGGATAACGATGGGTTCATTATAAAAAATTTTTTTTTCCATGTGAAAATTACTAAAATCAGGCAAGATCATATCCCAAAAAACAGGTTTTTTTTTTTGTTTCTTATAGGAAATTTCCTCACGATTACGGGAAAAATACGAAAAAAATTCCCACGCATGCGCAAAGTGGTTAAAAATCAAGTTGAATTATCGAAAAAACGGTTATTTATCGGTTATATATCGTACAGCTATGAAAATAACGATGACTTCTAAAATTCAATAATGGCGATCGGTAAAAAAATGCTATAGTAAAATATCTAACGGCTAAGTAAATCGTATGCATGTTTTGAAAAAATATCGATAAGTCGAAAACTATTCGAGATATCAAAATTTTTATCAGGACATCAGACAATAACTAGATGTTACCAGTATTTTTTTTATTCAATTAATATCGATAATTCATTTGAGAAATTAAATAATAAGACAAGAAGAATTCTAAAAAGTTCAGCCATCTAATGAACACTAAATATATTTTTATTAGAAAGGTCAATATAAATGGAATAATTTTTGAAGTTAGACGGTGAAAGCATAAGTGTCAGCTTTAGAGCCTCAACAAATTGACATTCCACACTGTAAAAATTTTTAGTTGAAATTAAGACAAAAATTTCTGCAAAATAGAAATTTTTGTCTAGGAAAAAAAAATTTTGTGAGCCATCTAGACTCGCGGGTTTTTTATGTGTAAACATCTTCGGCGTGTTGTTGTAATTGAATACAATAATAATAAGTACACGTTTAAATAAATTTTTTTCATTCATTTATAAAAATATTGTTTGTTTTTATTTCATTTTTTTTCCAATTTCATACAATTATTGTTGTTTAGTAATTTTCAATAATCAATGATTTTAGGATTTCGATATATCGATTTTTTGTTCCTAATTTTATAATAACGATTGATAAAACACATGAAGTAGAAAAAAGAGTTCAAATAAAATTTTTTAATATATTCCGAACGGCTGGTAAAAATATGTAGGTATTGTTTGTTTGGCTATAATTGAGACTAAATGAAAAATATAGCTAAGGGAAAATTTAGCTATGGAAAAGATGTAGCTGAGGGAATAATTGAGCTGGTAAAATTATGTAAATATTGTGTGTTTAGTTATAATTAAGACCAAAAAAAAAGATTAAGTGGCTAAGTAAAAAATGTAGCTAAGTAAAAAATCTAGCTAAGGAAAAAATCTAGCTAAGGAGAAGTTGTAGCTGAGGGGAAAATTAAGCTGATAAAAATATATTTGGCTATAACGGAGACTAAGTAAAAAGTCTAGCGGCTGAGTAAAAAATCTAGTGGCTTAGTTAAATCTAGCGGTTTAAAAAAAAAAAAAAAATTTAATGTATCGAAATTTTTATTTTGACTTTCTTTTTTACTCGAAGAGTTTTATCGACTGCCATTATTATATTTGTAAAAAATATATATTAAAATTTATAAATTATTATCTAAATTTTTATCGAAACATTTTTTTCTCCTTGACGAGCTTTATTGATCGATATTAATAAATTTTATAATTAATCGTTATTTTAATAACTATACGATGTATAACCGATAAATAGCCGTTTTTTACATACTTCAACCACTGAAATATAATAAAACTGGAAGGTGAACTCCTATGCTTAGCCAATGCACGGAGTGTCGCCAGAAATAGCAATATATTGGTTGGCATTCCCTCTCACTCACGCATGCGCACATTAAATCTTGTACAGTCAACGTCAAAACAAACTAGTACTACACGGTATAAAAGTTACATTATATTTCAGTAGTCTCAACCAATTATAGTTGACGTGACTGTACCGACAAGGACAACAGGCCAACCATTGAGTTTCTCTCTCGGCGACACGAAGTTCGGCTTCCAGTTTTATTATATTTCAGTGACTTCAACTCCATTTTTAACGACTTTGCGCATGTGTAGGAATTTTTTCCGTATTTTTCCCGTAATCGTGAGAAAATTTTTTATAACAACTGAATAAAAAAACATGTTGTCTGGAATATGATAATATCCTCTGAAAGTGTCGATATAATTGATTTGTATTTGTTTTATTAATATTTTTTGATTTTTTTTTATATTAATACGTCTTCACTTTTATACGCCGTGTACCTATACATTACAGCACCACGATAGTTCAGTTCCCAAATTATATTCTACAAACACTATTTCGCATTTAGTATGTTAAACGAACTTGAATAATTGGAAATCAATAAATATCGACAGATGAAATACACTGAGAGAAATTTTAACTAAAAATTACAAACGTATAAGAAAAAATTACAAAGCGAATAGTAAAAACTGCGTTCCTCCGATTATTTGTAAGAATTATTCGTATATTGATAAATAATTTTTACAATAAAGTTATGTAAAAAATTTGGCCATTGACTATATACAACACTAAGCCATAAAAATTACATAATTTTATTGTAATTTTTCTTTAAAAAAAATGACTAAATTCACGATACTCACAAGTAAATTCTAGCAGATTGAGAATTTACGCACTACCGGTTTTAGAATTTACTATATTTTATTATAAATTTTATTTAAAAGTTGGATATTTTTTGTGCTAAGTTCGGCAGTTTGTGCTAGATTCACGGAGAACGGTAATTAGATCCCGGCAACATTTTTTCTTTTCTGTTTACACGCTCAAAACTCGAAAACTAATTGATAAATAGAAAAAATTTATTCTTGATAAATTGTTTAGAAATAAATTACCAACAATAAACCTTGCTTAACCCCATACCTAGCTTCAACAGATAAGACTGTAAAAATGCTTGAAATTACATGACAATTCAATCATTTGTTCAATCAGTCGGCCATCTTTGTATTATTTCGCCCCGCAACCAGAATTTTTACAAAGCGATATAGTAAAAAATATTTAAGTCTATGCTAACTTTTATATGTGTACATGATAAATTTTATTATATATATTAGAATATTTATTAAATTGTTCAGTATTTTTTATTCGAACTTATAATATTTTTTATCGTTTCCACAAAACATGTATGTGCTTTATTTTAATCAACTCATAAGTCATTATCTAGGAGATTAATCGAAAAAAGTAATTCTTTATAAATTGTTTAGAATTGAATTCTCAATAATTAACTCCACTCAACCCCATGTCTATCTGCAATAGATAACGATGTACAGAGACTTGAAGTAACATAACAATTTTTTGACATTTTGTGACATTTTACATAATTTTATTGTAGAATATCATCTCTCGCGGCCAATCCCAGAAATAAAACAAAAATTACAAAGCAGTATAGTAATTTCTATTCAACATGGGTTTTAATTTTTAGTTAAAATTTCTCTCAGTGTATAATACATAGTTAGATCCTCATAATATCGATATTGAAACTTTGAATATCACTGTGTTTTTTTATACGTAATATATTATACTTATTAAAAAAAAGGTACTTTTTAGTTTAAATGAAAAATTATTTTTTAAACCGAAAAGTACCTTTTTTTCATTCACTAAAAAAAAAATTAAAAAAGTTCAAATAAATTATATTGTAAAATTATTGTACAATTACAATAATAATTTTCTTTTTCAAACTAACACATCAATGTCTATTTCTCTTTTTTTAAAACATGAAATTAGTCATTATTGTATAATAATTCAATATTTTGTTCTAAGTTTAGGAAATATTATTTTATATAAACAATAGTATATTAATATACTAATCTTACAATATTAATCTTGTAAATTAATGTAAATGAAAAATACTTGCATATGCATGTATACATATATATGTACAATATGAACTTTACTTCGCCTAACAAATACAAGCATGACCAATATATACAAATAAAATACTTGTATATTAATATATACAACGGTATATCTATAACAATAAATAAATAAATATATAAATACTCGCATTTAAATTCATCTATACTACAGAACGTCTGATGGTAACGGTTACCGACCGATTACCATGGCGCTGCATGGCGCAATGTAGACTGACAGAAAATGGAGTCCTGCCCAGATCCGTTACCGGATCTGACGTCTAAACTCAATTTTTTTCCTTTTACTCCATACCCAACCCGCGCATAAAGATGTTTACACATCAAAAACATTTGAAAGAAATAAAAAGCGGTTTGATTGAAGAAAAAAATATGTCTTCTTGATAACAAAAAAAATCCTCGACTATATATTTTTTAGGTTCAATTCAAGTATTAGAAACATCAACCACAGTAAAAATAATTTTATTTGAAACGACTAATATCCTTCATTTGAAACAATTGCAGGAATTGAATTAATTTTTTTTTATATGAATATGTTTGTCTTGAAAAGAAACAAAAGTGTCTAAATTTTAGGCAATGTCGTCTTGCTTTATAACATACTTGGTTTTATTGAAAACAATATTGTCTAAATTTTAGAGAATGTCGTCTTGCTTTATAACAAATTTGGTTTGTAGTGAAACAAAATTGTCTAAATTTTAGACAATATTACGTCTTGCCTTATAACAGATTTTGTTTCCCTGAAAACAAAATTGTCTAAATTTTAGACAATATTCTTCTTGCTTTTGTTCAATAAAATATAATTAAAATTTTTTTATTACAAGACTTTGCAAATTTATTCTATGTTAGCCAACGTGTACTTCAAGTTTACAAAAATCACATTAAAATTATAATCTTGCGATGGCCGCGCGGGCTAAGATATGCGTTTAGAAATTAGAAGATAGTACGTTCGGTTCCCGGTTAAGACAAAAAAATAGGTTTAGGTTCTTCATGATAAGTAGGCATATAAATAGACATCAATATAATAAAGACTAATTAACAATAAAAAATATAATTTTTTTTTTTTTTTTATTATTAAACTTTTAAAATATCTTTTCACGTCTTGAGTTATTCTATTATTGCTTTTAATTTAGAAAAATAAAGTCTTGAAAAAAAAAAATTAAGTATTGATTCGAGGCAATATGTGTCCATGAAAAAAGAATGTTATTATTTCTATTCAAGAATATTATTGCATGTAAGGAGACAAATTGTATATAAAATTGAGGGACTCCATTCATAAATCAAGGCGTACAAGTATTGACATCAAGACAAAAAGTGTCAAAATCTGTTATAAGGCAAGACGTAATATTGTCTAAAATTTAAACAATTTTGTTTTACTACAAACCAAATCTGGTATAAAGCAAGACGGCATTGTCTAAAATTTAGACAATATTATTTTTAATAAAACCAAGTATGTTATAAAGCAAGACGACATTGCCTAAAATTTAGACACTTTTGTTTCTTTTCAAGACAAACATATTTATATAAAAAAAAATTAATTCAATTCCTGCAATTGTTTCAAATGAAGGATATTAGTCGTTTGAAATAAACTTATTTTTACTGTATTTGATGTTTCTAATACTCGAATTGAACCTAAAAAATATAGTCAAGTCCCCCAAGGTGCACCCTAAGTGTTCCGTAGGATTTTTTATTTTTTTTCTTGTCGTTTGATTTGTTTTTTCATTTTATTGTAAAATAAATGACTATTTTTTTTGTTTCGTTTTATTTTCTAATGTTGTTTATTTCTGTTGTTTAATAAAAAAAAAAATAAATGACCAAAAAATTTCAAAAAAATATCGTAGAGTCTACAGATGAAGCGTCATCGATTGAAACATCGCCGGAATCGATCCGTCAATATTTGGAATTGGGCCCTATCGAAAAATGCGGGTATTAAATCTAATAAGGCCCAAAAATTGAAAATAAATATGATGATTGCTTTTGGGGAAAAAAAAAAACATAAATTCCATTTAACATCAACTAATTCGGTTCGGTGGTTCAAAAAATATCTTGCAAAAACAAATTCTGACGCTATATTTTGTTTAATAAAAAAAAAAAATAAACGACCAAAAAATTTCAAAAAAGTATCGTAGAGTCTACAGATGAAGCGTCGTTGATTGAATCATTGCCGGATCCGATCCGTCAATATCTGAAATTGGGCCCTGTAGAAAAATGGCACTATCATAACTGATAATGGTCAAAAATTGAATATAAATATGATGATTGCCTTTGGGAAAAAAAATGGAACCTAATGGGCTTCGTAGAAGCCAATTCGATTCATAACTTTTATTTTTATCGAGAAATAACAAAAAGTCACACGAAAAGTGAAAACATAAGTGTCCTACGGAACACTTAAAATATATAGTCGAGGATTTTTTTTGTTATCAAGAAGACATATTTTTTTCTTCAATCAAACCGCTTTTTATTTCTTTCAAATGTTTTTTTTTCCTAGACAAAAGATTCTATTTTGCAGAAATGTTTTTTTACAGTATAATAGTATTTTTGAATGCTCGTAACCTTAGTCGGTATACCTGTCTAGTCTTTATTATTTTTATTATTATTATTATCATGATTATTATTATTATTTATAGACTGACGGTGCTTTTTTAGAACACCTCGAGAAGCTGTTACAACTTGGTTATGTGTCTCTATTTTCATCAGCACTTCCACTTGCGGCAGCTACAGCGTTATTGGGTAATCTTGTCGAAATATCTGGAGATTCATTCCAAATATGCTTTCTTTCACAACGGCCATTCGGCCAACGCGTATCAAGAATTGGTTTTTGGCAGGTAAGGAAAATATAGATCTATTAGTAATTTATTTCGTTACAAATCGAATTTTTCACAAACGTAATTGAATTCTTAATTTTAGGATTGACAATATCCTAATAAAATAAGTGACGTAGTATCTGCTCAATGAGTACGTTCAATCGAAAGTCCTTGAAAAGTTTTATTATAGGATATGTGGGTTTTTTTCTTTACCTTTAATAGTTTTCGATAAAAAAATTAAATATCTTACCAAGAGACTCGGTAGATGTCGCGCCATACCCTGCTTCTATCCCTTCTCCTGAATTTTTCTCTTCAGGCATATACATGTGTTTATGCAACCGCATGTGTTAGTTATTTATCATTGATGGTATAGCAGAATTTGTTTTTTTTTTCTTTTTATTCAAATCATACAAATATATACACGTCTTAATTTTTATATTCAAGAAAATTAGTATTCGATTATTATTTATTATTTATTATGGTATTCACGGCTAATTTGAAGTAGACGAATTACAAATATAATTCATTATTAGTTTAAACAAAAAAAGTAAAATAAAAACAAAACATAAATTTACAATTTATGTCCTCAAAAAGCCTAAATTTTTAATTACCTGTTCATTCATCATACCTTTAATAATCAAAAGACGTGAAATATCTAAAAAAATGTCAAAATTTTGAAGTATAAAGTTGAATGATTTGCTGGATAAAGAAAAAAATTTTAAAAAAATTAGGCGCTATTTCGATACATGGTAATAATAATATGATAATGAAAACAGCGCCTAATTTTTTTTTTTATCCAGCAAATTATTCAACTTTATACTTCAAAATTTTGACATTTTTTTAGAAATTTAACGTCTTTTGATTATTAAAGGTATGATGAATAAACAGGTAATTAACAATTGAAGCTTTTTGAGGACATAAATCGTAAATTTATGTTTTGTTTTTATTCCTTTTTTTTTTCAATTTGAATGTTTTTTTTTCTAAAAAAATATTGAAGATGATAAAAAAAACATTTGCGGGTGATCAAGTTTTTCGAGATGCATAATTTAAGCTCATTACGAGGTCTTTATCTTGATTAGATCGTGAATTATGAAACTTATTTGATTCTCCATTTGTGAATTCAATACGGAGGTTGAGCATTATGGCTCTTAGCCTCGGCAAGAAAAAAATAAAAAAACCTTTAAATGGGGGAGATTTTGAGATATAAAAATAGTTTTTTTCGAATAAATTCTAAATATTTCTTGGCACCAAATAATTGTTTGCATGAAAACTAACACTTTTTGTTTAAATTTTTTTTTTTTACGGAGGTGGGATAGACGCGAAGCGTCCCACCATAGTTTTGTTTTCACTATATGTTTTATGAATACCGCTCATAGCTTCCATAATAATTAAGCTAGATTATTCGTATTAGGCTTAAATTAAAGATCTCGATGAGCTCTAGAGCCTCTGATAAAATTGAAATTTTTCGGGTAATTATTGAGTTTACAAATGACGAAAGAAAATGTAACAAAATCTTCGAAGCGAAATATTAAGAAAACTAAGAAAAAATCATGGATGCGAAAATTCCACAGATAACAGTAAATAATGAAATAAAGATAATTAAAAAAAGTTTATATTTTTTAAAATCGAATTCGTTTGTTTATTCAAGAAAAACTGAAACGATATTTTTTTGGAACAGACATAACTTTTTTAAAAATTAACTAAGAGGTTTTATTTTAGTTTTAATGGATTCCTCGTCAAAAAATCTACAACCAGAGCCATACTCAAACTTTTTTCAACAATTAGTTTTTTTATAATTAGCGATTGTTTATAAAAAATATCAAAGTGAGTAGTTTATAAAATAAAAAGAACCACAAAGAAATCATTCAATGAGCTGATTTGGCTTGACAGCTTGTAGAAAATTTTCTAACAAATTTTTTGACTATAATATGAGATTTTTTTAGTTAATTATTTAAACAATTAATGAAGATTTAAACAATCATTATTTTTTTTTTTCATCATTTTTTTGCCGTACGCATGCGCACTTGTGACTGTAGAGCATAATACCCACTCATTTTTACCATTAGATTTTTTTTTTTAAATGGCAGATGGTAGCACTCAACAATTCTAGGAATCAATTTGGTTTATTTATTATTTTGTATTGATCCTGTTTTTTGAAAGTTTAAGGTTAAAGTTTTATAAATAAATTTAATATAACGAATAATTGTAATATAATAAATTATTATATTACAATTCATTATTAAATAATAAATAGAAATTATAATTTCGGAGTTAACGCGTCCTCCCACTGGAGTTTTGAAAATTTTCATTTTTCAAAGAGAATGCAGCCGTTACTAAATTTTTAGTTTTATATTATATTTAGTTTTTCAACTTTTTTTTTTTGGTATTTTCCCCCAAATCCTACAACTTTTACTTGAATCATTTTTTAAGTTGAGAGTTATTTTTCAAAAAATTCGATTGCCTGATTAAAATGGGACAGTATATGTGTTAATATAAATCAATATATCTAAACTCGTAAATTGAACAATGTTATCTTGTTCATACACGAAAGTTTTTCCTCGTATACTCAGAATTCATTGATGCTTATAAAAGCAAAGTCTGAGGTTTTGAATGGATCGTGTATTCAGAGTGATGGTTTGGGGATAATAGTTTTACTGTACTTGCTTTAGCAATTATTCCATGAAGTTTGTCAATAACTCTTTTCATTATTTCTCAATACGCTCAACAGTACGTTCAAGATCGGAAACAATATATTTTTTAAAGATAGACACAGTGTATCGCACCACGTATCCAAATATACCACGATAATTTCACAAGGGTTGTAAGGCCTTATGTTTGATACAGGGCTATCAAAGGATGTGGAGGATAGGTTGTAAATTGAAATATTAGGAATAACACTTTAAATAAATCCAAACACTGTGGCTTAAATTCTATTAATATATTCACTTTATTATTTCACTAAAATTATAATTAATTGTATTGTATATTGTATATTGAGTTGACTCTAAAAAAGTGTTGTCATGGACAGACACTACTATTTTATATTGTAAGTATAAAGAAATCCCGTTGTACGCGAATCAATATTAATTAGAGATGTTACGTAAACGAGTGTTGAAGAGCAACTGATTTCTCAGTTTGTTGAAAATTGTTAAGTCCAAAAAATGGGTGTGTACTTAGTTAAAAAATTAGTTTTAATTGGTCAAAAATTAGTTCAAGAGAGGGTAAAAAACTAGGTGTAGGTGGTGGGATTTTTAGACATAAAATTGGGCCTTGTGTGGTCCAAAGGGTGGCATAAAAGTACCATGTATAAACAAAAAAATATAGATATTACGACCGGAAAGTCCAAGACGTTTTCATGAATTTATTTTATTTTAAATAGTTATAAATCTACTTTTATGTTACAAGGGCAGTGAGAACAATGTGTGAATTTCCAAAGCGCAAGAGGGGTAGTGCGCTTTTTAGAAATTCACACATTATTACCACTGTCCCTAGTAACATAAAATATGGTTCGTTACATGTGCCCAATCAGAGAGCCCGCTCACAACTCATTTGGAGGGGAAACACTCGCCAAGGCTCGTGCTTGCCACCCAAATTCGTGGAGAGCACACTCTCTGAGTGGGCACTTGTAACGAAATATACTATTTTATTGTCGATTTTACGATCATTCTGTGTATCAAAAATACGTTAGTGCAGTTGTTTGACAGATGTGAGATTTTCTCTAATTCTTGACAAGTAATGTTTTAAAAAATATGTTATAATATTACCAAAGAGAAACTTGAGTTTATGGTTTTATTTGTTACGTGATTTTTACCCAAAAAATCTATGCATTAGTTGACAATGTGTGGGAATATTCGAGTTTGTTGAAAGCTATTAAAAAAGTACATAAATTGAATCGTTGTTTAAAGTATTTTAGAAAAAATATAAAATCAAGTTGTTAGTCACATGTTATTCTAAATTTTGTCGTTTCACGAAGTAGCCATAAAGAACCGAGTAATATTAAAAAATACTGAATTTTATTGTAGTTTTATTTAAAAATAAAAAGAAGTAAAATCTGGTCAGTTTGGGACTGACAGACATCTGTGCTTCGACCCGGAACACACCCCAGGTAGGAGTTCTCGGGCTTGAACAACTGTGCCAGGCTTGTGCGAGGGTCGTGTATCGAGCCTGGGGAGCACAGGCTTGACACAAGACTGTCCCCGTTGTCTTTAATCGGCCTCACACAGGCCTTAATAATTCAAGCCGGTGTCAAGCCTGTGTTTTTTGTTTTCCCCGGCCTCACACGAGCCTCGTTAACACAGGCTTGACACAAGACTGTCCCCGTTGTTTTCAACCGGCCTCACACAGGCCTCAATAATTCAAGCCGGTGTCAAGCCTGTGTTTTTTGTTTTCCCCGGCCTCACACGAGCCTCAATAGTCCAAGCCGGTGTCAAGCCTGTTTTTTTTGTTTTCCCCGGCCTCACACGAGCCTTGTGTCAAGCCCGTTTTACCAAGCCTCACACGGGACTTGACTTGTGCATATATTCAATTAAAAAAAAAAAATTAATTAATTAGATCTATAAATTGTAAATAGACATTTTAAATAAAAATTATTAGGTTTTGACTATCGTGCCAGGCTTTCACAAGGACTGTGTATTGACTTCCGAATAAATTCATTCATATAAAAAATTTTGACTGACTCTTTCATGAATCCCCCGTGGTCGACTTGATAGAGCATTGGAGTTCCACGTGAGAGACCTAGGATCGATCCCCCGTTACGCCGTTTATTTTCGTTCATATAATCATCGTTAATTCAAATTGTATCGCGTAAAAAATAATAATGTCAAATTAATAAATTAATAATAATTGTTTATTTATATTTTTTTATAATTTTTTTTGCAAGCCGGTGTCAAGCCTGGGAACACAAGACTGTGTCAAGCCTGGGAACACAAGCCTGTGCCAAGCCTGATACACTAGTCCGACACCAGTAAATACATCGTGAACATTCCAGACTTGACACAGGCTTGTGTCACAGGCCTGACACAGGCCCGAGAGCCGGGTAATCAGGCTTGTCCCAGGCTTGTGCCCGTCGTCACTTCCTACCTGGGACAGTTAGTTACAAGTGTACCATGGAATTTTTGTTCTTATGAATAATATACCAATTTTTTATTTCTTATTACTAATTAAAGCTTGTTTATGATTTCACTCTATAATTCTATTAACTATTGTCTGCAATATCTTTGAGCTAAACTGTTCAGCAAGTTGACTTCATTTACATATTTATGAGGCTCTACAACTGAACCATAAAATTGCAGATATTCGTGCAGTGTCTAGCTCTTATTCAGAAAACTTGTATCAAGAAGCATCTAACATTTATTTTCTAGAACGCGATGGAGGCCATAGGAATTGCTTCAATTTTGATTAACTGTGTTTTAATTGGTCTCAGTAGTCAAGTTCAGCGCATGTTTCCAAAGTTGTCAGCAGATAAAAAAATTATTGTGATCGTCGCTTTCGAGCACGCTTTGATGGCCATGAGATTTATGATAACTTACGCTGTTTTTAATTTACCCACCTGGATGGCAACAAAAGTGACTCAAGTTGAGTACCATTCTCAGAAAGCCATGTTACATTCCTCTTCGACTGAACAACAAATCCAAACTGTTATAGGTAAAAGTGGCTCACAATTTTTCACAATTATTTAATAAACAAGTTCACTTAGGTGATTGTCGAAAATTTTTTATTTGCTGAATCCAGGCAGATTTATGGTGACTCCATCAGCCAAAGAGGACCAAGAGCCTATCACCCCATTCAAGTTCCCAGTTGATCTTGAAACAAGAGAGAATTTGTCAGACTTTCAAACATCTGTTACTTCTTTACCTGGATTAGAAAAGTCGAATTTAGGTAAAAAGTCTTTGTCTCAAATTAAAATACGTGGAAGTATTTGTAGTGACTTTGAAAGTTTCTCACCGAAATTTTTGAGAAGTTCTCAGGATCTTCAATATCCGCCAAGATATTCAATTTTAGGTGGCATCGAAGGTTAGTATATATGAGCTAAGCTCTATCTATTATTATTATTATTACGGATACGGTGATGCAATACGAGACGATATTTCGTCAATCATTTCTTCATTTCGTTACAATGATTAAATTGTGTTGTTGGCAGCTAGTTGATTGAGAAAACGTTCAAAGTAGGAGCTAATCAGCAAAACTCGATTGAATCCGCATCTAGACTGAACATAATATAATTTACTTAGTATAATGAATGAATGTGGTATTTTATATTTTATACTAAGTTTTCTTCATGAGAATAGGATCAGGTACCTTAACAGTAAACAGACTATGAATAGCTTGCCTGATCCAATCCTAACCCGAATTTGATGAAAAATCCATTAACGGATAAAATCAGGCCGAAAAAAAATAGATTATATAGAAAAATTTTTCAAATAAAAAGGGTTAGTTTTGATGTAAAAAACTTTTTGGTACAAAAAAAATATAGTATCCATTCAAAATAACTATGTACTTATCTAAAACTTCGCTATTTAGAATTTTTTCGATTTTTTGAAGTGAAACTTCTTTAGAATGGGCAGTAAAAAAAAAAAAAACAAAAGATAGATGCAACGAAAGTAACGGTATGAAGGTAAGTAATTTTAAATTATTTTTTATTTTGTTTTATTTATTTATTCCTTTGACAACGATACGAAAAAGTTTGTTTAAAATTTGTTTCAAAATTTTAAATAAATAGTTTCATGAAAGATTCAAGAGACAAAGGTGAATATTAAGGTTAAAACTTTTATTATATAAAATATATAATTTATTATATTATTTTTGATCAAATAATGAGTATTTAAAATTAATCTGTTAAATAAACGAATAATACACAAGATAATGGTTATTCAAGTGCTTGACATAATACGACAGCAACATCATAATCACAATACCAAACAACAATAAACAATATGTGGATGAAATGTGGTACCACGTGAACGTAAAGATAGTAAAGATGGTATTTTAGATTGTATAGGATTTCAAGAAACAATTAATGACATTGAAATATTATCAGAAAAATGTGACAAATGTACTGGTAATCCTAAATCAGTAGAAATTAAAATACGACCAGGTGCTATACCAATGTCTGGTAATTTTCATGAGACTTGGTGGTTATAATAATATTTTTAAACAAATAAGTTAAACAAATGAGTATCTAAAATAAATCTGTTAAAAAAACAATTAATTAGGGCTTCATGCGGTACGAGACGAGACGAGATTCGACGAGTCTCGGTATCGGTCTCGCTCGTTCGCACCAGGTCTCGGTCTCGGTCTCGGTCTCGGTCTCGGTCTCGTCTCGCAAGTCTCGCCGGGTCTCGCTTTTATACTAATATTTATTCGTTCAAGTAAAGTGAAAAAAGTGATTGAATAATACCATGTATATCAAATTCGTGTAAAATAAAAACAATTAATATTGTATTACCTAATTTTTTTTAAATTGTAAAATATAAAATAATGCAATAAATATTGAATTATATTAATTAATAAATTGATTATTGATTTTAATATTAATAAAATTGATTAATCATACAAAATTATGACGAGAATTATTTTTATATACGACGTTTGTTTTTTATTTTCATTTATTAAATTCATAAAAAAAAATTTGATGTTTTCTTCAACGTGACCACAGAGGAACTGAACAACTTCAAGGATGAAGCATCAGAACGTCCTAATTGTGTAAACAAATACAGTAGACATAATCTTTCTGTTTCCAGAAAAAAAATAAAAATGAAAGACAAACGAATGTTCAAAGTGAATCTTGAAAATTTAAAAATCGTTAAATTAGTCTGAGAAAAGTCTTTAGAAATGCCATAAACAAATAGTATATCTTCTTTTTTTTTTTTCTTTTACTTCATCGATATGTATTTTTTTTCCAAGAAGTAAATCACTGCCTTTGAAACATCGAATACAACAAATATCAGTTGAGGAAAATATAATTGGCGTAACTTAAGTCTTTACAATTTTCATTGATACATAAGGCTTGTAAATATCTTGTGACTCTGGCGTCAGTGCCCTACTGTGCAGTGTCTTACTGTGCAGGAATATAACAGTTCTTTTTTTTCAATATGATTCGATACGGTAAGAGGAAAAAAAAAAAAAAAAAAAAAATATTTAAAATTTTCAGAGTCTCGCGAGACTAGCGAGACTTTCAGACGATACTCTCGGTCTCGGTCTCGGTATCGTTTTATTGATTCAAGGCGGTCTCGGTCTCAATCTCGGTCTCGCGTCTCGCGAGACGACGCATGCGAGGCCGAGACTAGTCTCGGTACCGCATGAAGCCCTTCAATTAATACACAAGATAGTGGTTATTTAAGTGCTTGACATAATACGACAGCAACATCATAATCACAATACCAAACAACAATAAATAATATGTGGATAAAATGTGGTACCACGTGAACGTAAAGATAGCAAAGATGGTAATTTAGATTGTATAGGATTTCAAGAGACAATTAATGACATTGAAATACTATTAGAAACATGTGATAAATGTACTGGTAATCCTAAATCAGTAAAATTTAAAATACGACTAGATCCTATACCAATGTCTGGTAATTTTCATGAGACTAGAGATGCCGCGATACGATACGATACGATAATTAGCTGATTATCGTATCGTGTCGTAGAAGTTGATTGTCGTTATCGTAACGTGTCGTCTAGAAATTCGACAAAAAATCAAATTATTGTGTCGTCTTATTATCGTATCGTTATAGGCGTTGTCGTATCGTATCGTATATTATCGACATTATCGACGATAATTTTCTTTTTTTAATTATGACATATACCGAATAATATATCATGAATCATGATTCATAATTTTTACATAAAAAATTTATTAAATAAAAAATAGTCAATATGAGAAGTTCGCGGCTTTTATGAATTTGACAAATTTTCTTAAAACAAATTTAAAAAAAAATATACTCGGTGCAACAAAGTTTTATATACTTTATTGTATATAAAACTATATTATTACTTATTTTCCTTTTATAAAAAGTTGATGAATAACGCTGCTTCCAGTCATTTCATTGGTCGTCATTTACATACTCACACACTCAAAAAAAAAAAAAAAGAAAATCACTTTAAATATTCATTTTTTGTTTTTGCTGTATTAATGAAATCGAAATTTGTACATATAAACAATAACAAAGTTTTGTTAATTTGTCAACTAAAATTTTGAAGTAACCAATTTTTTTCAAATCATTATTGAAGTAATGAACCGTGCAATCTGCATTTTATTGGTTTAGATTAAGCTCACGACTTTCTCAAAAAGAAAAATAAAATTATTCAACAATATTTATTAATAAATATTAACAGCTGTTCGAGGTGACATGGGATCATTAATAAACAATTTTTTATATTTTTTCCCACTCTGCTATTATAAGCCCATAACGTTTTTCTTTAAATATAAAAAAATAATTATTTGTAAAGGATTATTTTTTGGAGGTGTCATATAATTGTTTATGGCACCTCGAAAAAAAATTTTATCAAATGATTTGTTTATTTTCTTAGAAGAAAAGTCGTAGGTTAATTTGTATTAATAATTCTTCTTCTCAAAAAGAAAGCCGTGAGCTCATTTGAATCAATAAAAGCAGAATTCGTACTTTAAGATTATTCAAAAAAAAATAGTTTACTCCAGAATTTAAATTTACAATTTGTTATTGTTATTTAGGATCAAATTCTGATTTTAGTAGTACAAAATATTCAATGTAAAAGGCATGCATCTGTATAAGATCATTTTTAAGTAATTTTTTTTTTTTTTTTTTTTGTTTTTCTCGTGTTAAAATTTACTAAGTCTTATACCGGTAACACAAATTATTTTGAATCCTTTTTTTTTTTGTATAAAAAATTTCATTAATTGTTTTTTGTCATATCATTGACAGTTGATCAACGAAAACGGCCGCTTGCGGCCGTCAACAACACTAGTATGATTAAAATTTGTATTACTTATAATATTAATTATATTAATCTAATAATATTGAAGTAATACAAACTTTAATTATGCAACACCGAAAATATCGATTTTTAAATTACTGAATGATGGTCAGCGGAGTTGGTGGTTCGGTACCGAAAAAACCGAAAATATCAGTTTTTTTTTTTTTTTTATGTTGCAATAGCCTATTTTTTTTAAAAATTATGATATGGTGTGGAGTTTAATATAAATTTGAAGTCTATGGACTTAAGTGTTTATTTTTCTTTCCTTATTATAAATAAGACATCTTAGCTTGAATTTAAATGTATTTTTTCCGATATTATCGCGATAACGCGATAATTTTATCGGTTATCGTCAGTCAAATATCGTATCGTGTCGTGACGACGATACGATAAAAAATGGAATTATCGTATCGTTGTCGTCATTATCGTATCGTCTTGTCGCGATATTATCGATTATCGCGGCATCTCTACATGAGACTTGTACTGGTGGTTGTAATAATATTTTTAATCAAATAATGAGTAGCGAAAATGAATTTGTCAAATAAACAAATAAAACCCAAGATAGTAGTTGTATCGCACCACGTATCCAAATATACCACGATAATTTCACAAGGGTTGTAAGGCCTTATGTTTGATACAGGGCTATCAAAGGATGTGGAGGATAGGTTGTAACTTGAAATAATAGGAATAACACTTTAAATAAATCCAAACACTGTGGTTTAAATTCTATTAATATATTCACTTTATTATTTCACTAAAATTATAATTAATTGTATTGTATATTGTATATTGAGTTGAGTCTAACAAGTGTTGTTATGGACAGACACTACTATTTTATATTGTAAGTATAAAGAAATCCCGTTGTACGCGAATCAATATTAATAAGAGATGTTACGTAAACGAGTGTTGAAGAGCAACTGATTTCTCAGTTTGTTGAAAATTGTTAAGTCCAAAAAATGGGTGTGTACTTAGTTAAAATTAGTTTTAATTGGTCAAAAATTAGTTCAAGAGAGGGTAAAAAACTAGGCGTAGGTGGTGGGATTTTTAGACATAAAATTGGGCCTTGTGTGGTCCAAAGGGTGACATAAAAAATACCATGTGTAATCAAAAAATATAGATTTTACGACCGGAAAGTCCAAGACGTTTTCATGAATTTAGTTTATTTAAAAAGTTATAAATTTACTTTTTTATTGTCGATTTTACGATCATTCTGTGTATCGAAAATACGTTAGTGCAGTTGTTTGACAGATGTGAGATTTTCTCTAATTCTTGACAAATAATGTTTTTAAAAAATATGTTATAATAGTACCAAAGAGAAACTTGAGTTTATGGTTTTATTTGTTACGTGATTTTTACTCAAAAAATCTATGCATGAGTTGACCATGTGTGGGAATATTCGAGTTTAAAATATTTTAGAAAAAATATAAACCAAAATTGTTAGTCATATGTTATTTGAAATTGTATGATCTTGCGATCTAGCCATAAAAAACAGAGTAATGTTTAAAACTTATCAACTTATTGTATTTTGTTTAAAAATAAAAAGAATAAAAATCTGGTCAGTCTAGGACCAACAGACATGTGTTTCGACCCGGAACAGTGGTTATTCAAGTGCTTGACATAATACGACAGCAACATCATAATCACAATACCAAACAACAATAAATAATATGTGGATAAAATTGTGGTACCACGTGAACGTAAAGATAGCAAATATGGTAATTTAGATTGTATAGGATTTCAAGAGACAATTAATGACATTGAAATACTATTAGAAACATGTGATGAATGTACTGGTAATCCTAAATCAGTAAAATTTAAAATACGACTAGATCCTAGACCAATGTCTGGTAATTTTCATGAGACTTGTACTGGTGGTTGTAATAATATTTTTAATCAAATAATGAGTATTTAAGGTTGTTTTCAAATGAAATTCCCGTAATTTAATTTTCGATTTTTTTTTTTTAATGTTTAAATGAAATAATTATCTATTTGGTGGAATTTTTTCGTAATTTTCCTCTGCGTCAAAATCCAGATAATTAGTGTCAAAGTTGACAACTTTAACACGCAAGCATAGGGAGTATAGGTACGTTTGCGCTTGTACTTTTAAAACTCCTAATTTAAATTTTGATTTTTTTCTACAGATTTGTACACTTTACAAATACGAAATCAATGAAAAAGAAATTATCCATTTCCTCAGTACTGTTTAAAAGATATTGGCTAATTACTTTTTAAATTTACGAGTTTCAGCCGGCTGAATTACATTGAAAATTTGGGGTACGTTCCAATACCGCCGTTCGGTTTTATTCTTCTAGCTCTATCCTTCTCTCTATCTCTTTCGGCTCAATCTTCCATCTCTTCTTCTATCCTTCTCTTACAAGAAATGTACGGTTTTGGAACTTCCCCCTGAATGTTTATTGCTAGAGTAGTATTAGTGTCTGTAAATATAAGCCGGCAACATTCACACTACTTATGACGCATCAGTAAAGTGAAAAGATTTTAGGCATGAGGGGGCGCTATAATTTTTTCATTCAACATACGTTTGTAAGTACCCCTGTGAACCCAAAACGACGCCCGGTCATGCGATTTAAAAACAACCTTAAAATGAATCTGTCTGAAAATCAAATAATATACACAAGATAGTGGTTATTCAAGTGCTTGTGCTTGTTATGATCGTGCTTGTCATGATCGAAATAAATTCAAGATCTTGAATGAATTTGTTAAGGACAAAAAAATGGAACAGATGATTAAATATTGAATCATTCAATGAAACAACAACAACAGGAGTAAATAATAATTCAATAAATGATGTACCAAGTGGAAATCAAAATAACAACAACAGTATCGATCATATATAAACAACAGCAATCATAATAGAACAAATACACGGTGGTGGTAGTGGCGGCGATGATGCTTCATCATGTGTTTGTGGTTAATTCGCTCATAAAAAAGATGTTGAAAAAATTGATCAATATTTGACATTAAATTTTTTTAAACATCAAATAGTTCGTTTTGTTTTTTTTTTTTTTTTTTTATTCAAATATTGAGGAGATAGCTACTGAATCAAAATCAAATTTATTTCCATTATAATTTGTATTAATTTTATATTTTTCAGGCTGTAACATGTCAGATTACGAGGCTGAAATTGACTCAATATTCAATAATATTGGAACCTTAAGTCATCTAAAGTTGATATATCGGGAAAATATTAAAAAATATCATCCCGACAAAAATCCTGAAGATAAAAGAGCAACTGAAAAAAACTCAGTATTTCATGAATATGAATTTGAGCTATATTTTTCAAGAAAAATCCATTATCCAATTAAAATAGGACAGTCTGTATATACATAAAATAAAAAGTGTACATAAAATAGTAATAGAAGTATTCAGCTGACTAGTTTTTCAATAAATAAATATTTATATAAAATTATATTCTGTGTTGAGTTTATAAATTAGAATTTCATTTACATAGAACCTTAATATTATAACTAATCAATAAATTTAAAAATTTCTATCATAATTGTTAATGACTGAATGAACATAATAGTTCACTCGAGAGGAGAGCGAAAAAAACAACTAGTCAAAAATATATTAATGCAACGACAGATCTTTCAATTACAATTTATTAGAATTACTGAAGAAGTTTCACTTCCCTGTGCGTACAATAACACACATTTTTTTTTTTTTTTTTTCTATGTCACCCTTCGAATCCTACAACTTTTACGCAAATCATTTTTCAATTCAAGTCATATATTTCATCACCAAAAAGGAACTTTTCATAGCTTTCGAAATATAGTTTATTGAGAACTCCATTGTACCCATCACAGCCTTTTTTCATGCTTTCCATGCACCTCTCCTTTCTTCTCCTCCTCGTTACCACCTCTTCTTGCAAACCCTTTTTGTGATCCATGAATCGAATCCATGAATCGAAAAAAATGCATGCAACGTTTTATACATATAGCATAGGCAGTATACATATACGATATAATAGTATACATATGGCATAGGCAACGCAACATAAAACGTTGAATGCAACGCAGTATACATACAGCATAGGCAGTATACATATAGCATAGGCAGTATACATATAGCATAGCGTATACATATAGCATAGTGTACATATAACATATGCAACGCGACATAAAACGGTGAATGCAACGCAGTATACATACAGCATAGGCAGTATACATATAGCATAGTATACATATGGCATAGGCAGTATACATATAGCATAGGCAGTATACATATAGCATATAATAGTATACATATGGCATAGGCAAAGCAACATAAAACGTTGAATGCAATTTTTCATCTCGGGTACACATACGGCATAGGCAGTATGCATATAGCATAGGCAGTATACATACAGCATAGCGTCGCGTATACATATAGCATAGGCAACGCAGTATACATATAGCATAGTATACATATAGCATATACAACTGAAAAATGAAAATATCGCTTCATAGTATTGGTCTCATGGTTGTCATAGCCGGCACCATAGCATTATTATTGTCGAAATTTCAGTTTGTTGGTATATAAAATAATATATATTATATTAATATATATATAATATTGCATTATCGAATTTTGTTTTAAATATTCTCAAATAGATACCTACGGAATATTATAAGGTATCTATTTTGTTAATTAATTTAAGGTGTTAAGTTCAATTTCGGTTACAATAATGAAATGTCAACAAGTGTTGCCCATTCTCTTGAGGTTAGCCTTCAAAAGTGACAGTGAAAATCAACATTTGTTGTAAGTATCGATAAATAATAAAATATAGTAAAATGTATGTATACTAGGGTGTTTTTTTTTTTTCGATATTTTTTTTTCTCTTCACCCATCTCCATACAAGTTTATACAGCTCTAAATCATGCCCAGAAAAAATTTGAACTCAATTGAAAAATATTTAGAGGTGGTTCAGGGGTCATTTGTTTTTTCCATTTGATTAACATGGGTTTAATACACTTCATTCACCATTTTGATCATGGAGGCTTTAATTTTCGACCGTTCAAGTTCGCGTTGGTCTTATTTCATAGAGTATTGAATTTTATAGCATATAATATTCATAGTTTTGATCATTTACAATTTTGTTTTTCAGAAAAATTGTAAATACTACCTTTTTGGAGCATTATTTCACTATTTTTTTAAATTGTAAATGATCAAAACTATGAATATTATATGCTATAGAATTTAATACTCTATCAAATGAGACCAACGTGAACTTGAAAGGTATAAACATGATCAAAATAGTGAATGAAGTGTATTAACCCCATGTTAATCAAATGGAAAAAACAAATGACTCCTGAACCACCTCTAAATATTTTTCAATTGAGTTCAAATTTTTTCTGGGCATGATTTAGAGTTGTATGAACTTGTATGAAGATGGGTGAAGAGAAAAAAAAATATCGAAAAAAAAAAAAACACCCTAATGTATACATATAAATATAATATAATAATTTATGTTAATATGTGATAATTAAATTTATAAGTATAAGCACATGTACGCATACTTTTATACATACAGTGGTGGTTTCGGGGACTACTTCATATATACAATGGTGGTTTTGAGGACATTTGGTGGTTTTGAGGACGGTCCTCAAAACCCCATTTGAAAAATATGCTTTGGTGGTTTTGAGGACTTTTTATTTTACCAGGTATAATTTTCATAAATTGAAATGCGAAGTAGGTATTACGACCGATTTATCTTCAATTGATTCCATCTTAATCTATAAATAGTAATGATTCGATGAAAAAATTCAATTATTGACCAAAATAAGAATTTTTTCGTGTGTCCCTGAAACCTCCATTCCAAGAACATCATTTTTCGATCTAATGGAGGTTTCAAGGACTTTTGATAAAAAAGCAACATTACTGCGCTAAATGCATTTTTACGATTCAATTCAAACTACAAACATGTTCTCAGTGAATTTTCAGTATAAAGAAAATATCACTATGCTTTATAATAACATTTAACATAATTATATCTGTTTTAATATTGCATGTCCCCGAAACAACCAATAACTACCTTTTTTTTCACACAGAGGCAGTTTTGAGGACTTAATTTTTTGAACCTCAATTCGATGGAACAGTCGAATTTATGAATTTCGATATGAATTTTCTGGCAGTTCTCAATAAGATTCTTCCCTTTTCATGAAATTCATCGTTGAAATTGCAGTCGACTGGATAATAACTTTTGATTCTACTTCAATCTAAATGTCCCCAAAACCACCATTTTACGGATTTCGTATCTCCAGCTATTGGCAGTTTTGAAGACATTCTGTAAAAATAGAAAATGCACAGGAATATGCAGAAATAGTGTACTCGTTTTTGAGAATCTTTACGGATATCTGTAATCTATAAGACATAACAACAAGTTTCTTCGGAAAACACAAAACAAAAATTGTTCATCAAATAATTGTTGAAAGTCCTTGAAAGCACCGTGACATACAATTTTTATAATTGTGGAATGGTTGTTTTGAGGACATATGCTAAAATTTAAATAATAAAAAGAGTTTGTTACGAGTTCTACTCAAGCTTTCTTTGTGTCCACAGAACGTAGAGGTTTAGAAATTTTATAGAACCTTTCTGATAATCTCAAACGATACTCAAATATGAACGGAATTAACGACGTAACTTCAAAACGTCCTCAAAACCACCATACTATGAAATTTCTTTAGTCGTAGAACGGTGGTTTTGAGGACTTGCAATCTATACCGGAAATTATAAAATTAATCTTACAAACTTAAAATGGAGCCAATCTTCTACACTGTAACTTGTTATAGTTTTAATAATTTATTGGACAAATCAAATCCTAAAAACTATCACACGAGACCAGAATATAAGGAAATTCTCCGACGAAAAACGCGTTGACTGGAAACACGGTCGTTCTGTATTTTTTCGACACGGAAAGTTGAGACAATTCTTTCCGGTTTTCCGGAACCTCAGAAATGATTGATGACCTTGAAACAGTAGCCTAAACAACGAGATACCGCCTTAATTTAGTAGCATTAGAAATTCTTAGATACCGTCGGGAAAACCGAAACTTAATTCGTTTCGATAACAATAACTGAAACTATTTGTTAGACAGTAGGTATTCAGCGGAAAACCGTTTTCTTTGTTACAAGTTCTTAATTTTTCTTGGTGTCCACGGAACGAGCGGGTTTGGAAATTTCATAGAAGTTTTCTAATAATCTCAAACCATACTTGAATCAAAACGGAATTAACGACGTAATTCTGAGACGTCCTCAAAACCACCATACTACGAAAGTTTTTTATCCGTAGAACGGTGGTTTTGAGGACTTGCAGCCTATACCGGAAAGTATAAAATAAATATTTCAAACTTGGAATAAGGCCATTCTTCTACACTGTAATTTATTATAGTTTTAATAATTTATTCGACGAATCGAATCATAAGGACAATCACATAAAACCAAAATATAAGGAAATTCTCCGACGAAAAACGCGTTGACTGGAAAAACGGTCGTTCTGTATTCTTTTAACATAAAAAGTTGAGACAATTTTTTCCGGTTTTCCGGAAGCTCAGAAATGATTGATCACTTTGAACCAGTAGCCTTAGCAACGAGATACCGCCTTGATTTAGTAGCATTAGAAATTCTTAGATATTTTCGGGAAAACTGAAACTGAATTCGTTTCGATAGCAATAACTGAAACTATTTGTTGGACAGTAGGTATTTAGAGAAAGACTGTTGTCTTTGTTACAAGTTCTACTTAATTTTTCTTGGTGTCCACGAAACGTGCGGATTTGGAAATTTCATAGTAGAACCTTTCTGATAATCTTAAACCATACTTGAATCAAAACGGAATTAACGACGTAATTTTGAGACGTCCTCAAAACTACCATACTGCGAGAGTTTTTAATTCGTAGAACGGTGGTTTTGAGGACTTGCAGCCTATACCGGAAAGTATAAAATAAATAAAGACTGTTGTCTTCGTTACAAGTTCTACTTAGATTTTCTTGGTGTCCACGGAACGTACCAAACCATAAACTTCTTCCGTTAGTGCTTTTAGGAACATCAAGCCCAAACTGAAATTCATACGATCGTTAAGTATGACTCAAAAAATGGCCGCATTGTATGTTTACTCTCAGAACTCTTTAATTGCAAGTTCAAAAATTTTTCTTCTAATATTTCTTTTATTCTATGATATTTTTCCGTTTTTCTCTGATATTTTTCCATTTTCTCGCGATTTTCTCGGATTCAGTCCACTTCGTAGAAGTAGATGATGTCATACACGTATTCCAAACAGTCATAACTCTGTACTCTATTTTTAGTCATTAGTTCGTTTAAGTTCTATGAAGACTTTTCAGAACGACCAACATAATCCGGATAAAAAAATATAAGAAAAGGCTTCGAGGACAACATGTAAGATATATTAATAGTGTTTTATCTTCAAGTCCTATCATATGGCCCTAACACATTTTATAAATTATCATTCAATATAAGTATTAATTAACAGATATAAGAAATATTGCAACCTTCAAGGTAGTCATTGGGTTGAATTAAAGTGATAATTGAATTTTCGAAAGTAAAGTCCTTGAAACCTCCATTACATAGTTTTTTAAAAAAATCTATCGGAGGTTTTGGGGACATCAAGTTAAAATGATAACAAAGAAGTCCTATTATATGGCCCTGATACATTTTATGAATCATTATTCAATATAAGTATTAATCAATAGATATAAGGACTATCGCCACCGTCAAAACAGTCATTGAGTTATTTTAAAAAGATAAGTAAATTTTTAAAAGAAAAGTCCTTGAAACCTCCATTACATAGTTTCAAAAAAAAATCTATTGGAGGTTTTGGGGACATCAAGTTAAAACGATAACAAAGAAGTCTTATCATATGGCCCTGATACATTTTGTGAATTGTTATTCAATATAAGTATTAGTCAATAGATATAAGGACTATTGCCACCGTCAAAACAGTCATTGATTTATTTCAAGAAGATAAGTGAATTTTTAAAAGAAAAGTCCTTGAAACCTCCATTACATAGTTTTTTAAAAAAATTTATCGGAGGTTTTGGGGACATCAAGTTAAAACGATAACAAAGAAGTCTTATCATATGACCCTGATACATTTTATGAATTGTTATTCAATATAAGTATTAATCAATAGATACAAGGACTATTGCCACCGTCAAAACAGTCATTTGGTTATATTAAAGGGATAATTAAAATTTGAAAAGAAAAGTCCTCGAAACCACCATTACATAGATAAATTCTTCATGCATCGGTTGTTTTGAGGACTTGTGTCAAATCTTAAATTTTATGTATTAAAAATGTAAAATTTACTACATCTATTTTTTGTACCTTCTAAATTCATGCCAACACAATACTAAAATACAAAGGCTTCGAATAAATAAGGTAAGTGAAGGGTTGAAACAGTGTCATAACGATAGTCCTCAAAAGTACCAATCGATGAAAATTTTTTTATTTTGGTGTATACAATAAAATCGTCTTATACATGAATGTACATTGATGTACAAAGTTCAATTACTGAATAAAATCGCAAAAAAAAAAAAATGTCCCCGAAACCACCACTGGATATATATATATATATATATATATTATATATAATATATATAAAATAATAATATAAATAATAATTAATTGAAAAACCACATGCATAAGTACATGAATGTATAGGTATGTTTCCATTCATGTATAAATACCTATACATATTTATATTATTATGTGTACATATATATTATATTATTATATTACTATATTATTTTGTATATGCATAATAATATAATAATTAAATTCATGAGTACATATATAAAAATGTTACGATAAAAAAATTTTATATTAATCTCTTTTTAGAATTGTTCAATATGAACGCAGAACGTTGTGAAGAGACGGAAAAATTGTCATTATCATCACAAATCCCTGATGAATCTAAAATGGATAATGATCCAAACAAATTGAATGTTGATCAAAATAATCAAAACGAAAATGGTAATATTAATACTTATTCTTGACTAAATTGTAATTCAAAAATATTATTACTAAAACTAATGTTTATTATAATAGGTATGCTTGAAAAAACAAAAACCAATCTAAGTCCATCAGTCGTCGAGACTCAAGTTTGCCATCCTGATTCAACTGATCAAATACTACAGGAGAAACAACTACAATTTTATCAAGTACTAAACGTTCACAGCGATATCCTTCTAGACAACGATAATTCATAACAAAAAAAAAAATATATATCAAATAGTTGATAAAATGAACAATAATATGAATACCGACCATAATATAAATTGTCAAAAACAACAGAAAAATCAATAAAAGAAACTTATAGAGTCATAACTTCAATCACTCCAAAAAAAGTTTCACTTCCCCCGCGCGTACTCGCAACACGCATAATTTTTTTTCTATTAAACCATTACTCATTTTTTCTGTAGTTATGACAAAGTTCATACGCGTTAGGGACTGTGCTAGAGTCGTATTACTCTACTCGTTTTATAGCCGAAAAAATAAACCTCACATCATCTATGATTGAGCATATATAAAATAAAAATAGAACAAAAAATGAAAAGCATAATGGAATAGAATTACTCAATAAACTCATTAGTAAACTGCGAATCAGTTTGCATCTTTCCAGCAATCCATATTGAAACTCAGGAACCAAGCTAGAAAAACGTTTACCACGAGGTGATGTTGTAATGAATATCTACTGGATGCAGCTTGCAAGAAACACAATATAGCTTATTCTAAATTCCTGCAAATATTACAGCAAGAAACGGAACTGATGACATTTTAGACGGTGGAGCTGCTAAACGTATTATTGCAAAAAATGCAGGCCTACATAAGAGAGCAGCTGCTGCATCTGTGCAACGAAGCTAAAGACGAAAGTTGGTATGAGTTGTGTTACTGGAAAGTTTGTTGCAAAAACATAAAAAAAAAAACAATAAAATCTATAATAAAAAAAAAGAAACCTTGAGTGTTACCCCGTGATTTTCTGAATTTTATAGCTATATTCTTGACCCTCACTTTTTCTCAGTATTATTATTTCAAAACCTGAGGATACATTTATAAAATCTAGTGGCATCCCTTGATTTAGTGCGAGTTGCCCTGTTGATATCTCGTAATTGCTTTGAATTAGCTTTCTCCCGTGAAATTCACAGGGCACCACAAGATAAGATAAAAAAAACAACGTGATTTTCTCAAGGCTTCCCTTATTTGACTTCGTCATCGTTGCCAAATTCAGCCGAAGTCAAATTAGGTGATGCCTTGAGAAAATCGAGTTGCTTTTTTTAATTCTCTCGGAGCACTTTTTTTTTAATACTGCTTGTTCTAAGGAATTAAGTTTTTTAAAACAATATAATAATTAATTGAAAAAATATCGGCTATTTTTTAAAAATATTTTTAAGAGATAAGATTGCATGTATGTTTTTTATTAAATCAATAAAAAGCCCAAGGAAAAGCAGTAGGTAAGGAAAAAATGTAGCTCAGGAATTACAGTTGCCAAAAAATTATTTTTCGAGCAAATATAATTCCTTAAAACATAATTCTGTGGCAACATTAATTTCTTAGCTACATCTTTTCTTTAGCTACTGCTTTTCCTTGGAATTGTTTTTTCTTTCAAGAATAGAAATAATATATATTTTATTGGATAAATAAAAAATACGAAGAACAAGCAGTAGCTAACGAAAAAATGTAGCTCAGGAATTAATGTTGGTGAAAACATAATTTTATTTGCTACATTAATTCCTTAGCTACATTTCTTTCTTAACTACCGCTTTTTCTTGGCCCTTTTTTTTTTTTTCTTAAATAAAATTACATGTATTTTATCAATTAAAATCTCATTGACAAGACGTAGCTAACGAAAAGACGGATTGAAAGAAAGTATAGATTTTTTTCATTCAAATTAATTAAAATCAATTGAAATATCATGTCTTATTTTATTCCTAGCTATTTGCTATAACATGTTAATTAAAATATATTAATAAATGTAATAAATCTTATTATTCAATATTTTTATTTTTTTATTTTCATTTGTATATATTTATTTTCAACTATTCTACTTATCATTAAAAAAATTTTCTATTTTGCATCAGTTGAACGTCTTTCTTATTAAATACGAATTTTTTTTTACTGTCACGTTAGCGCCCGATAGCTTAGGGGATAAGACACTGGCATTTGGAAGATAGGTTTATCTAGGTTTAGGTAGACGTAGGTTCGAATCAAGGTCAGGACATACAAAAAAAAAAAAATAATTTGTGAGCCATCTAGACTCGCGGATTTATTATGCGTAAACATTTTCATACAATTATTGTTGTTCAGTAATTTTCAATAATCAATGATTTTAAAATTTCAATATATCGATTTTTTTTCCTAATTTTACATCAACGATTGATAAAACTCATTAAATAGAAAAAAAAGTTCAAAAAAAAATTTTTTAATATATTACGAATATTTTTCGAGTTATCGATATTTTTCTGGTATTGGTGGTAATTTTTGTTTCGTAACTGATAATATAATAAAGCTAAGGAAAAGATGTAGCTAAGTAGAATATTTTGGCTGGTAAAAATATGTAGATATCGTTTGTTTGGCTATAATTGAGACTAAGTAAAAAATATAGCTAAGGGAAAATTTAGCTAATGAAAAGATGTAGCTAAGAAAAAATTAAAACTGGTAAAATTATGTAGATATTGTGTGTTTAGCTATAATTGAGACTAAGTAAAAGATCAAGCGGCTAAGTAAAAAATGTAGCTAAGTAAAAAATCTAGCTAAGGAAAAAATTTAGCTAAGGAAAAGATGAAGCTGAAGGAAAAATTAAGCTGATAAAAATATGTTAGGCTATAACGGAGACTAAGTAAAAAGTCAAGCGGCTAAGTAAAATATCTAGTAGCTCAGTTAAACATCTAGTGGTTTAAAAAAAAAAAAAAATTGAATATATCGAAATTTTTATTTTGACGTTTTTTTTTACTCGAAGAGTTTTATTATTAGCCATTATTATATTTGCAAAAAAAATATATATATTGAAATTTATAAATTATTATCTAAATTTTTATCGAAACATTTTTTCCTCCTTGACGAGCTTCATTGATTGATATTAATAAATTTTAGATTTAATTGTTATTTTAATAACTATACGCTATATGACCTAATAATAATATCCTCTGAAAGGGTCGATATAATAGATTTCTATTTGTTTTATTAATATTTTTTTATTTTTATTTATATTAATAAGTCTTCACTCTTATACGCCGTGTAACATACATCACAGCATCTCGATAGTTCAGTTCCCAAACTATATTTTACAAACACTATCTCGCATTTAGTATGTTCAACGTACTTGAATAATTTACAATCAATAAATATCGACAGATGAAATATCATACTGGTTGAATCTAATAATAGATATGAAAACTTGTATCACTGTGTTTTTCCATACGCGGTACATTTGGTTTGCAATCGCCAAATTATTTTTCAAACTAAAAAGTACTTTTTTTAATACACTACAATAAACATAATAATTATGAATATAAATATTTATCAAGTATACCATTTTTTTTTTACTTTGATTAAAAAAGTATAAATAAATTATATTGTAAAATTATCGGACAACTACAATAATAATTTTCTCTTCCAAACTAACATGTCAATGTCTATTTCTCTTTTTTTTAAATATAATATTAGTCAATATTATAAATAAATTTTATGTTACAAGGGCAGTGGGAATAATGTGTGAATTTCCAAAGCGTAAGAGGGGTAGTGCGCTTTTTGGAAATTCACACATTATTACCACTGTCCCTAGTAACATAAAATATGGTTCGTTACATGTGCCCAATCAGAGAGCCCGCTCGCCAAAGCTCGTGCTTGCCCCTCCAAATTCGTTGAGAGCACACTCTCTGAGTGGGCACTTGTAACGAAATATACTATTTCAGAGCAGTGCAGTTTAAAATGCTTAAGGCAAAGAAAAAATTAAAAAATCTGATTTTTGAGTCCGCTCCTGTATCTTTTCTATTCAATAATCTATTCCGTATTTTCAGCTCCTACCGTATAAATGTAATAAGTAAAACATTGATTTTTCAAGGTCACGGATCCAGACATAAGATAGCTTCTGAAGGTGTGCCATTATCACCTAACGCCGATCAATACAATCATCATCTCACTATAGATAATCACGGTGGAATTGAATGGATCCGGAATATCGATCGTAGTCGTGCCAGAATCAGGAACATACGTGACTCCAACGTTGTTGAAAAATCAGTGAATGTAGAAAATGATGTTCATGGTAATAAAAACTCTGATAGTGTAGAACAGTCAGTCTACCAATCAGTTGTTTGCATTCCACTTGCAGAAACTGTATCATCTCTAGACAACCATTTACTTCGGTAAAGTATTTTGATTTTCTCGCTTTTTTTATTTATTTTTTTATAATTGCGAGCGATTATTATTTTTTCAGTTCTATACAAACATGGAACACTGGTCATAAAAATCAAAAATTGCAATTATCTCCGGAAAATGAGGTAGCGTACGGACGTAAAAAAAACGATAACTTACAGCAACAGTCATCGCTAAAACAGCTCACTACTCAGCATCTTCAAATTCAAGACCATTATGACAAGAAACGATCTTCCAATAATACGGAACCAAGTGAATTATATGATTCTAGTCATGCTTTTCTTTGCCAAGATGACGGAAAACTGTTCGAAGAAGATAAAGAAGCAAAAAAAACTCGAATAAAACAGAGCCTGATGAAACGAGCTCGTTCTGTTGCAATTTTCTCTCTGAAACTCAAAGAACGTCGTGCTCGTGATACTGAGATAAAGAAGAAAGAGCTTGAAAAAGAAATAAGAAGTCAGAAACATGACAGAAAGGTGCAGCCATGCGTTAGTGGAGAACTTTCTTGCATTCCGATCGAAATGCTTATATCTGTAGATGATATTGCTGCCATGGATGAAAGTAAAACAAACTCCTAGTGATCGAAATATCGACCGATCGAAGGCCAGAAAGTTATTTTGTAGATTTGTAGTGTAATAATCCGAGGGCATAATTCGTTCTTACATCAGGATGAAATGGATTTTCATTTGACAACCTAAAACAAAGAGACAATAGACAAATAATAAATATGGTGCACATAAATATTGAAAGCGTATTATTATGTCATTTTCTATAGAAATAAATAACATTACAACTGACTTCAAAATTCACCAACATTAAGAAAACTATATAATATTCAAGATTATATAATATCATTCATCCTTTTTTGCTTTAAATATTATCTCAACAAAAAAAAAAAAAAAAAAAGTGTCAAGTATTCGAAATCGTCACTAATTGTGATTCGTCACAATTAAGATGTGATACCAGAAAGACCCAAAAGATATATATTTTTGACGCCTGTAATTAGGTCTGAACTATTGAAAAAATTTTATACTTTATCCCACCTAATGTAAATTATCTTTAATACTGAAATTTTATTTGGGGGAAAATAGGAAGGGTCAGGTATAAAATTTTTTCAATAGTTCAGACCTAAATATACATGCGTTGAAAATATATATCTCCCTTGTCTTTCTGACATCACATCTTATTTAATATATTGTGACAATTTCGCATACTTGACACTTTTTTTATAAAAAAAATTTGTTTTTTTTTTTTTGTGTAGATATCACATCTTTTTGTAAAGTCATTTGATTATATCGAATTTAATAAATCCACCCTCAAAATTATTGTTTTGTAACTTTGACACATTTACTGACTTTTTTCGACTTTTGATACATACTTCGCAAAAAGTTATTACCAACCTAACAAAAGAAATCTGGACTTTCTAAATTTAAAAATAATAGACGAAAAGAGATTGAAGTGAAAAAAGAGGTATGAGGGAGAAAACAAATGCAATGTTATTATACCAACAAAATAACGGAAATCTGGACTTTTTAATAAAAAACCCAATATTTTAAAATTGAATCTGTTACTAAAAAAAAAAAAATACAAGCGAAAAACTTAATATTTAAAAAAAAAAAAGCTTGATATTGGTTCATGAGATGGGTCTGAATAAAACTTCGATATTATGAATTTATATATTTTAAATTAGTGATTCTAAGATTAGCAAGGGCAGAAGTTATCTCTGTGCGGTGTATAACAGGCTCGGTAGTACTTTTGCGATTTTCATGATGCAACTCTGAACAAATATCGTTCCTTCATTGTTTATTATGTATCGTTTGTATATTCAGTAACAAAAAAAAAAAGAAAAAAGAGTCAAATTTTTTTTTATCAGTTATATCTAGAAGGTTGTTTTGCTCTGTCTATCAACCAGCAATATTTCAATAACTAATTGAGATATCAATTTCTTATCCATTTTTTTTTCGAACTTCGAAGAGTTCTACCTAAAAATAGTATTATATTTTGTCAACATTAAAAATAATTTTAAAACAAGAATGTTGGAAAAAATAAAAAGTTCTTTCGCCGTGATCCGGACCGGAGTTCTTTACTTTCCTGGACAAGTGCCTACCTCTAAGCCGCAGGGTTTCTTCCTTTTTTTCAAGTTTTAACTGAATTAAACACTAACTTCTTTCGACCGTCATTTAGAGCCATTCTTCAATATGAGAATCGAAAGAGCAAAACGAATTCTATGATAGTTAGATATCAAATCCCTACACCCGCTTAATTGAGTCCCTTTCAGGCTTTGATTAATTTCCCCCCTCCTCCCTTATACTCTATATCGGGATGATATCTATCAATTTTCCATATCCTTTGTATATAACACATCCCTTCCGAAAACTTCATGTCCGTTTGTAATCCCATCTGCGTTGCGAGCTAGTAGAGAATATGTACAGGGCGATAGATGGGAGAGTGTAAAATTAGGAGCGAGGGACTCTCAGTAACTTGACTATCCGCACAATTCAAAAAGTTGCAGAGATAGTCTGGCTCTTGAACTCTCTACTGGTTCGTTCAGGCTTGTTTCTGGTTCTCTCTATCTTGTTTTGGATATCTGAAAGTTTTCTCTACTCATCGGATGTAGTTTCACGGTAAAACTGTACTCGAATTTCCAATAATATTATTAACATCCGTACGGTCACGATGGATCTTTGTTTGGTTCTCTATAATGAGAATTATTATTTTCACACATCACACTGCATGATATAACCTCACGATCGACTGCGGTATGCTTCGAAATTATGTTCATATTGAGATATATTATTTTCGTAATGGCTACGTAAGTATGAGACCTGGTCACGATTGCTTGGTCACTCAGTTACCTGGTTCTATAAAATACATATTCTCAATGATGTATGTCCGAGTCAGTATCATCGATAAGTATAATTGCACGGTAAAGTAGTAAAGTGATATTTTGTTTCAGGATAGTTTTTGTCAACTATGGTTTCCGTATTTCATAATCTGATCAGGTAGACTGCATCCTTTCAACATTTTTTGACTGAGTTATCGTCCACGTTTAAGTTTCTGTTACTTCCACGTTGATCCAGGCAAGTTCTGTTTTAAATGGGCATTTTAAAAAATTTTACCCGATTTTGACGAAAAAATTATTTTAAGAATATTTCAACCTCCCGATTTCAATAAAAATATTTAAAAAATTCAATCCCCCCGGAAAAGGGTTAAAAAAAGTTAATTAAAATTAAAATAATCAATTTCGCGATTCCTGTCAAAATTCGAAAAATAAGTTTCAAGTAAAAGTTGTAGAGAATAATATTTTAGGGGGGGTTAGTGTTATAAGTTGTTTTTTTTAACCATCCGTTTTCGCGTAATTAATTTTTAAAGTTTTATATTTTTTGATTAACTCGTTTCCCCTCACGAGTCCCCACTCAAAACTCTCCTGCGCAACTGCGATAGATATATAAAAAAAAGAGATACTTTTATTTTGATCCGACGTTACCCGACGCTACTCGACTGTACCCGACTGGACGCACACACGCACACACAGCTGTTGTATTTACACGCACCGTAATAGTATTAGTGACATAAACTTTTAAATTCAATTTCAATCAATTCTCTCAGTTCTCGCGTGGTCGGCTCGGAATAACAACAAAAGCAATTGTTAATAAAAAAAGAATCTTAACAAATAGCCCGACCATTCAAAAATGCATCGATTTAAAATTTTTTTTTTTCGTCATATCATGAATTAAGTAAACTGTCATATGCTCATAATAATATTGCTATTTCTATTTTCTCGCGGCCCGTAATTAGTTTTGGAGGAAAAGGAGTGGTTTTCTCGTGAAAACGCCATTCATCAAAATTAATGTACATAAATCTAAGAAAATTTTCCTATTTTTATTTTTTTTTCCGTCGATTATTGAGAAAGTGATTTCTCCGGCAAAAAAATTTTTTTTTTATTGTTTTCGCGGCGCGTAATTCGTTTCTGGGAAAAAGAGGTGGTTATTTTGCAAAAATGCTATATCAGATATAATGTACTACAATTAAAGAAAAATTTCCCGTTTATATTTTTTTTTTCCCGTCGATTATTGAAAAAGTTTTTCGTGATTTCTCCCGCAAAAAATTTTTTTTTCTATTCTTTTCGCGACGCGTAATTATTTTTTGGGAAAAAAGAATGGTTTTTTTTCGTGAAAAAGCCATATATCAAAACTAATGTACTACAATTAAAGAAAATTTTCCTGTCTCTATTTTTTTTTTCCGTCGATTGAGAAAGTTATTCGTGATTTCTCCGACAAAAATATTTTTTTTTCTATTCGTATGCGGTCAAATATTTAAACTAAAAAATCATACCATGTGCGGTATACGCTCGTACCGCACACGGCTTATTATCTAATAATGTACACCGCACACGGTATGATTCGTATGCAGTCAAATATTTGAACTCAAAAAATTTGTATTTGCAATAACCAGTAAACCGTATACACTTCATATACCGCATACGGTTCAATTTCCGATGACGTACACCGTATACGATGCAATTTTTATGCGTGGTTAATTATTTAAATTTTTAAAATTTGTATTTACAATTTTAATAGACGGTGTATGGTCTGATTTTTAACTTAACAACAACAACCTCCATATTTTCAAAATGAACAAACGAGTACAGTACCCGTACGTACAAACATACCCATTTGACGTATTGGTACTATATCATTTGTTTTATTTACACTGGTATACTCACAAAATGAAAGCGCCCCGAAAATTTACTGAACTTTGCGGCCTTGATTATAAGCATACGTCAGTTTATTTAATTCATGATATGACGAAAAAAAAAATTTTTAAATCGATGCATTTTTGAATGGTCGGGCTATTTGTTAAGATTCTTTTTTTATTAACAATTGCTTTTGTTGTTATTCCGAGCCGACCACGCAAGAATTAAGAGAATTGATTGAAATCGAATTTGTAAGTTTATGTCACTAATACTATTACGGTGCGTGTAAATACAACAGCTGTGTGTGCGTGTGTGCGTCTAGTCGGGTACAGTCGAATAGCGTCGGGTAACGTCGGGTCAAAATAAAACTATCTCTCTTTTTTATATATCTATCGCGGTCGCGCAGGAGAGTCTTGAGTGGGGACTCGTGAGGGGAAACGCGTTAATCAAAAAATATAAAACTTCAAAAATTAATTACGTGAAAACGGATGGTTAAAAAAAACAACTTATAACACTAACCCCCCCTAAAATATTATTCTCTACAACTTTTATTTGGAACATTTTCATCTAATTCTAACAGGAAACGCGGAATCATCTATTTTATATTCAATTTATTTTTTTTAACCCTTTCCCGGGGGGATAGAATTTTTTAAATATTTTTATTGAAATCGGGAGGTCAAAATACCTTTAAAATAATTTTTTCGTCAAAGTCGGGTAAAATTTCTTAAAATGCCCATTTAAAACAGAACTTGCCTGGATCACGTTTGTTAGTAGAGATGAACAATCGGCTCCTTCCAGTTATATGAGAAGATGTATGATGAATTCTTGTTGAAACCTTAACCGGCAGTTCTCGCCACGCAACTCAGAAAAAAGGTGACAATATACATATTTCCATACAGGTTTACATCGTACTGCAACTCGTTGAGCGCCAATAACGAATCGCTTCTTTCTATAACAGTGCGTCGATTAGCTTGTAATAATGAATAAAGAAATTTTTAATTTGAAGTGACAAAAATAAAAAAAAGTTATCAACATTTTACCGAGTGAAGAGATTGAAAATATAATTATTCAGTAGCTATGTGTTATGTATAAATGCTACAATCCCCTGTGAATAAATAAAAATAAAACCCAATTATTATGAGCGTATATTGTGATTTAGAAAAATAAATAAATAAATATAACTACGACGAATACATTAAACTATGTATTGTTAGAAGTTTACATTCTATTTGCAAATAAAAAAACAATAATAATTATTTAGAAACGAGATCAAATAATGGAATACAATTATTGAATGAGTCAATGAATGAATTGAAACTTCACCATTTTCCGATTAGCCTATCGTATGTTTAAATCATATACAACACCAGAAAAGGATTTCCTTTTGAATCCTTCTCAATGAATATAAGTGAAGCATTTTGTAAGGTAAGTCGTCTTAACTGAAAAATTGGAATAGATACACATCAATGAAGATACAACTTGTAATTGACGAGATATATAAATAAATGGATTAACAAATGAATACAAATGATTGTCACACTGAAAAAACGTTCCTGCTGCAAGCACGGTCTACTGTACCGGTAATGGTAGACAGCCACAGCAGCAGTATGTCCAGGTAAATCAGCAGTAAGCACCCGTACGTTCGCCATGAACTGCAGTGCAGATTAAGCAGTACAAAACACTGCTGTGGCAACTAAATGCGCGCATCTGTATGCGTGGTCACATACGTTTCACGACTTTGACATTACTTAAAGGTTAGGATTAAAATTTAGTATTTTTTTGAATGTTTAATTAAACATTTTTTTTTAGGAATTATTCAATTGGGCTAATAAAGGTGATCGTCTCCTCAATATAACTGTGAAATTTGCATCACGAGATTTTTATGAAGAAGAAAAAAAAAATCCATACACGATTCTTATTTCGGATCACAAAATTTATCCTCGAAAAACTGGAATTTCAAATTATGTCCAAATTGGAGTTTACGCTATATTCAGGGGGTATTTTTATTTTTTTAAGGGGTTGAAAATGGTCAGGAAAATCTGAAAAGAAATCAGGGAAGCTATTTTTAGTGTTTACAACAAAAAAAAATTGGAACCAAAATCGAAGAGGGTCAGAGTTCAGACTGTCCTAAGTGACGTGGAATGCCCCATATATATATATGGGACATTCCACGTCAACTCACTGGTTTTTTTCCCTCACTCTCTCAGATTCAAAAACAACACGTTAGGGAAATTGAGGGACAAGGGGTTTTCATTGAGGCAAATTTCATAGTAATTTGAATAAGGTTATACTATTCTTGATAGTAGGTGTAATTTATTCATTTATAGTAGTTGTAGAAACGAAGGACTATTTGTGTAATTGATTTTGTTTTCAAGACACAGATTTCTAGAGTGTGTATATTATTATTATTATTATTATTATTATTATTATTATTATTATTGTTATTATTATTAATTTTTATCGGTGAAAGATCATTTTGAAACAAAAAAGGCTGAGCTTGCTAGAGCCAATAACCATTCGCACGGTTGATTTTAAAAAGTTTACTTCATCTTTAATGTGAATATATCAATAAATTAATAATTAATTTATGAATTTGTTATTAAAGTTATTGATTTATCTATTTTTATTAACATATTATCCATTTAAGAACTAATAAATATTTATTCTTTGTATTATATTGATTAATAAGTAAATTCCATTGAATTATGATTGCAAAAGAATTTTATCATTACTTAAATTATTTACATTAATTTTTTTCCTTGGTATTTTAATTCATCAAAATAAATTTTATTAAATTTATTTGTCAATTAAATAAATAAAAATAGCGAGAAAAAGCATTAGCTAAGAAAAAGATAAAGCTAAGGAATCATAATTGCTTACCACATAATTTCTTTGGCTACATTAATTTCTTAGCTTCATCTTTTTCTTAGCTAATGCTTTTCCTTGGTATTTTAATTTATTAAAATTAATTTTATTTGTCAAATAAATAAATATAATACCAAGGAGAAGCATTAGCTAAGGAATTAATGTTGCTTACCACATATTTTTTTTGGCTACATTTATTCATTAGTTTCATTTTTTTTTAGCTACTGCTTGTCCTTGGTATTTTATTTCATTAAAATTACTTTTTTCAATATTATTCGTCAAAATACCAAGATCAAGCAGTACCTAAGAAAAAAATGTAGCTGAGGAATCAAAGTAGCCAAAGAAATTGTAGGGTAGGCAACATCTACTCCTTAGCTTCATCTTTTCCTTAGCTAATGCTTTTCCTTGGTATTTTGATTTATTTATTTGACAAATAATACAAATAATAATAATGATAATAATAATATCAATCGCCTGATTATATTCTCGTAGGTGATGTACTACTATTGTTGCTTTTTGTCTTTAACTTATAACTAAGTGGTTTAGTGAGCAATGTGATTTTACGTGAGACCATGCTTAGCTACGCAATTGTCTTGCATTTTACTACTTAGTGCATTGGTTATGCAAGCTAGCAAACCCAAAGTTAATGTCCTCGGTAATAATGGCTGCCGCGGGGTTGAATTATCAAGCTTCCATGCGTTACTAAAAACTTAATTTTTTTAATATTGGCTCCCAAATGACGTTTCGTAGCTTAACATAGCAATAGCCTGCAGGGACGCACCCGAATTCAGTGCCGTGGCACCTGTGGTGAGGAACGTGACCAACCCTCAGATTATGCCATTTTACCTTATTCGTTATCTTGTCCGGTTTTTGTCTAGTTTTGCCGAGTTTGGAGATAGGGACTTAGAAAATAATAATAAAAAAAAGAACTCGGTTTAGCCTTAAATGTAGCTAAGTAAACAATCTAGATGCTAAGTAAAAAATTTGGCTGATAAAATAAGGTAGACATTGATTGTTCGGCTATTATTAAGGCTAAGTAAAAAATCTAGAGGCTGCATACAAAATTTGGCTCAGTGACATTTTTGTAGCGAAGGAAAAAAATAAAAAATTCTCCAAGTTTTTTTTAATTTGGCAAAACTAAGTTCCTTTTATTATTTTTTTTTCTAAGACTCTATTTCCAAACTCGGCAAAACTAGACAAAAATGTATCAAAAATAGATAACATTAAAAATAGCATGAGAAATAAAATTTACAAATTCGGGAATGAAAATTAATATATTTGATAATGTAAAGAAAAAAAAAAAATTCGAAAAACAGAGTATATCAAAAAAATTAAATGAATGTACTACGGTAAAATGAAATCGTCTTAAAATAAGTAGTGTAGTTATAAGAGTTCTGGACCACGGAAAACTGCGAGATTGTGGGTAGGATGGGTGGGTGGTATTTAAAAAAATTTTTGGGTAGAAAGGAAGAGAAGAGAATGAGAGAGGAGAATAAGCGAGAGGAATATGAGTGGGGAGTATTTTCGAATTTTGGAGCGGCCATTTTTCGATCTGCTTGATCATCAATTTTCAATTGTATGTAATCTATTGACTTCACAGTAACCAGTAAATAACATCAAGATAACAGATTTACCACCAACATTTTTGATAGCTCCTCTTGCTCCTTTAAATGCTGCTTTAATTGCTATTGATGGAACATTGGATCCCTTACTTGCTACTTGATACTTTTTTCTTGATGTTCCTTCATTTATTTTCCTTGCTTTTTTTCTTCCCACCAGAATTATTTTGACTTTTCATCAGTTTTTTAATATTTTTTAATTTTTCACTAGTTGTTTTTCGTTTTTTAACATAATTTTTTTTACTCACACAACCCATACCCAATTTCGATTTAATTTGTATTGTTCCAGTTACAAGTGCAGCAGCAGCCCTTTCACCTCGACTTACATCCTTGGCGATAATTCGTTTTGAAGCTTCATCCGGTAAAATATCCTCAGCTAAGTTCCTAGCTTTAATATCTTTCTGATTTTTTGATCGTGGTGTTGTGTTATCAATTAGAACCGAGTTGTTAAAAATATTTACCTGTGTTTTGTCTACCTTTTTATTGTCAATTTACTGAATTATTTTTGTGTCAATTTCGTGTTATTTCCAGGAGGTAAAAAAATTAAAAATTTATTACCCTTCTATTAATTTATAAGTAAATGCGTTATTTATAATAATGAACAATGATAATTTATTGTTTATTTAACCAGTATTGTAAAATGTTAAAATTTTGAACAATCTATTTATAAATATTGAAAGTTTATTACACTTACATTATTTAATTATATAGATTCATAATTAATAACAACAATTGATAATAAATTATTATTGAATCAACAATTTGTTGAAAATGCTATAATTTTAAACAATTCATAAATAAATAAAAGGACAATTCCTCCGCGAAATTATAAAAATTTATTTTTTATTCATTTATAAAATGAAATTTCTCCACAAACAATATTCAAATAAAATAATCAATAAACTATTTATTTTAACAAAACTGTGTAAGGGAGAACGTTCAAGTGTGACAGCGTACTGAAGGGAAGCCAGGAGGAGGGGAGCGACCATATTGGAAAAGTGCAATATTTTCCGAGACCCGAAACCTTCCCTAGATAGGCGTGTCTAGAACGGCCAGAAAAGCGGAAGGCTGTACCCGTATTCAGCCCCGTGGCACCCCGTGGTGCTCCCCATGGCGGCTTATCGTGGGTTATTAGCCTTTCTACTATCCCTATTTCCCATTGCCGTCATCTTGTTTGGCTGGTTTTGCCAAGTTTCAAATACGGGACTTAGTTTTTTTTTCGTAAAAAGTTTTTTTTCAATATTTTTTTTTTAAGTTTTCTTTTGCTACAATTGCAGTTAAGTAATAGATCCAGCCAAGTAGAAAGTCTAACTAAGTAAATACTTTACTGGTAAAATAATGTAGATATTGATTGTTTGGCTACAATTACAGCTAAGTAAAAAATCTAGCTAAGGAAAAGATGTAGCTAAGGAAAAGATGTAGCTTAAAAAAAAATGTAACTAAGTAAAAAAGCTAGCTAAAGAAAAAATATAGCTAAGTAAAATAATGTAGATTTTGATTGTTCGGCTAAAATTACAGATAAGTACAAAATCTAGCTAAGTAAAAAATTTTGCTAGTGAAATAATGTAGATATTGATTGTTTCGCTACAATTACAGCTAAAGAAAAAAATGTAGATACAAAAAAAAAAAACTAGGTTTTTTTTTGTAAAATTTATTTTTTTTTCTAAGTTCATTATTTTGGCTTGGCCAAACTAGACAAAACAAGTCAAAAAATAACAATGACTCCGGACGGTCATGGAAGCCAAAATGGACGATAAGTCACGTCCCTCACCGTGGGAGTGCCACAGGGTTGAATTTGGATATTGCCAAGCGGGACTATCTAAGCTCAATGGTAGGTCCTAGCAGCCTGAACCACCGTTGAAGAGCAATAGCCGTGCGCGCTCTTACATGTAACACTAATGAACAATAATTTATTAATTATTTAACGAAACTTTTCAATTTGTTTTATTGTAAAAAAATTCATTAATAAATAGCAGTATATTTATAACCCTTTTTATAATTATTAATAAAATAATAAACAATAATAATAAACAATAAATTGAATTTTATTGTTTATTAAAAAAATGTTATTAACTATTGAGTATATACTGTCATGGGCACGAAAAACGAATTACTCACGAAATTTCCTTGAAGAAAATGGTATTATTTATGCGGAACATATTACTAGTATTGGTGTAAAAATTGATTCAAGTGATGAGTATCATGTGTTTGCCACTTGTATACAAACATCTCATCCATAAGAACCATGTCATGATAGTGAAGTTCAATTTAAAAAAATTAATGGTGAAATATTATCAGTAGTATGTTCATGCAAAGCTGATCTAAGAGAAAAATGTAAACATATCCTTGGTTCCCTTATTTACTGTTCTTTGTAAGTTTTATTTTTATAAATATGTATTATGTTTATACGAATGACAGGTTAAAGTGACAGGTTCACAACAACAATTTTGTTTTCCTCATAAGTAGTTGGTAAATTACATGATGGGACAGCGTTTTTCTAAAAAATGTGCATTGGTTCTGATGCATCGAGAGCTAATTATTTAAAACAAACAGAAACTTGTTACTTGTGATGTTGAAGTATTTAGAGTTTTGTTTACATATAGATAGGTATACTTACTCTTCGTATAATCATAGTAATTAAAATGAAGAGAGCATAACATTGCTTTTTTATTTACTGTTTTGATTGTTAATGCACGTTTCCAAGCATCACACCGATTTATTTTATTAATATCGCCGAAATAAGTTTTTACTTTGACAGGTTGTTGTTTGTCTAACCTCGGAAATGCATGGAAACTCAGATCTTTATTTCTCCTGAAATTACTGTTGCACCCAGAAACGTAAAGTCTTGTTTTTTATTTTTTTTAATCAATTTTGCGAAAAATTTTGTACCAGACCTTTTAAACAATTTGTAAAAATATTATTTGTTTATTAATTTAGCATATATACTGTGTATACCACATATGAATGGGTGTATGAAATAGTTTCCAGAAATTTACCACCAGACGTCGTGGTGAATTGTGCGTTTCCCAATTACCCTTGTTACAATTATAAGTAGAACAATCATTTATATAAACAATAAACAACATGTTTTGAATTTTTCAATTTTTGGACAAATCATCAATAAACATTTTTTATAGTTATTATCCTTTATACAAGTACTCGTAAAGCAATTGCCAATAATAACAACATACAGGATATTAAGGCTCACACAGAGAAGCACTTAAATAAAATTTGTTATAATTATTCTTTTTCTTTTATTGTTAGTAAGATTGTTAGTAATGACAAAAATAAACAACAGCGTAGTGTTCATACCATAAATATTTCGAATTTTTTTTCTCGATTAAACGATTGATAGATGAAGGTGGTTAAATGCATTAGATTCATTAGTAAAATAATTATTAATAACAACATGAACAATAAACTATGTTCATTTACTAAATATTTTTAAATTTTTTTTTAACAATTGTTAATAAATTACCGATGAATATTATTAAAGTCCCACGTAGAAATTAGTCTTGGAATTCAACACTAAGCCTAGTTTCCACGTTGAAGAACGAGCTCGATTCTTTGTAGAAATGTTACACTATTCGACGTCGAAAAGAGGTCGGGCGGAGGTTAAAACGAGGTAGAAAATAAAAGTTACCCAAAAAGACTTAGATGATTAATATTATAATGGGAAATCAATAATATTAGTTATATTGAACAAAAATATGATATTAAAATCATAATAATAATAAATTTATAAGGTTTTTATGTATTTTGATTTCTAACCCGATTTAACCTCGATTCGATCTCGTTTCGATGTCAAAAAGTAACGTTATTCGACGTTGGAACGAGGTTGAATCGAGGCTAAATCGAGCTAGAAAAGAAAATGCATAAAAAATTATTAAATTTATAATAATAATAATATATAATATTATATCATATGATATTATTATTATATTGTATATTATATGATATTAGTATTATATTGTATATTATTATTTTATAAAGGCCCAAAGGCGCCCCCTACAATCATAAAAAAATATATCAAGATGCTCTTGACCTGCCAATATTTTATATGAATAAATAGAGGTTCAAGAGCGCCCCCTTTTTATTATGAGTTTTTAATTATTTTAATTGATAGATTCGTTTAGCCAAGTCGTTATTTCAATGATTTATCGTATAATTATTAAATTATTAGCAAAAACAAATACTTGAATGCATTTACTCAAAGAATGCTATTGACCATACGGTTGACAAGAATTTAACCTTAAATTAAGGCGAAGTAAAAAATCTAGCGGCTAGGTAAAAGGCATAGATTGTAAGATAGAATCGGGTTAATTTTAGGTTTGAAGTTCGGCTTCCAGTTTTATTATATATCGGTGGTTTGAAGAAGGTTTATCAACGGTCAACTAACGATTAGTTCTAATTTGGTTTTTTTAGGCAAGAAGACTAAAAATACAGGAGGACTTACTCCCTATCTCGCCTGTATATGAAAACCGTATCGCTATGTGGTCGCCGCATAATTGAAGGGCGCTAGTAGTACCCGGGTAACGTGCGCGACTTGTATCGCTTTTTTTTTACTATGCGTATAATACAAACATACTCTGGCAAACATTAAAAAAAGCATTATACAGCTTTCAGGATTTTTATAACAATTAATAATCAATTCGAAGAAATTAAGCAAAGAAATTAATGAAAAGTACTATTTATTTTTGCTTGGCTACGTCTTTTCCTTAGCTATCTTCGCCATAATTAATAAATTAAAAAGCTATTGGTAAATGTATCTAAGAGAAGGAGGTAGCCAAATAAATGAATAAGTAGTCCTCATTAATTCTTTAGTTAATGAAGAACAACTGAATGCCAATAGCTTTTTAATATTTATTAATTATGGCAAATCTTGCTAAGAAAGGATGTAGCTAAATAAAATATTTTATAATCTATATTAATTGCACAACGATTTGGCAATATTTTCTATAATAAAATAAAATTACTGTGTCAAATGGCTGAAGAATTAATCTACACTGTTAATTAATGTTTTTAGTTACATTTTTTCTTTAGCAACACTTACCAATAGCTTTTTTATAAATCAATTTCCGCAAAAATAGCTAAGGAAAGGATGTAAATAAACAATTTGACACAATATTTTTAATTTTAAAAAATTGTGGTTTTAATGTTTTTTCCAAACCCAATCATGTTGTAATAAGTTGATAATTTTTTTTTATTCATAAAATAAGGCTGGATTAGATCCATAATAAATTTCGATCGTATAAATTTGTTAATTTTTATATGTAAAAAAACAAATTAATATTATATGAATTTTTTGGTTTATTTATAAATTGAAGTACTTATTCAAGTTTAATAATATATCAGTCGAAAAAATATGGACTATATTTTTTTTTGTTTTTTTAAATTTCAGTATTTTAAATCTTCTATTTATGAAGTTCAAAAAAATTGTTTTAATATTAAATAGCCTAGTCATTTCGCTCACTTGTCAGATCAAATGATTTATAATGAATTTCGTAAATGTATCTAAGAGAAAGATTAAACTAAATATATTGATTCGTAATCTACATGAATCTCTTTACAATATTACCGATTTGTTAATAGTTTTTTAAATTATTATGGCAATTAAATAAATTAGTAATTTTTATAAAAATCTTGAGAGCTGTATAATGCTCTATTTAGTGGCGAATATAGCTAAGGAAAGGACGTAGCCAAGAAAAAATAAATAGTACTTTCCATTAATTTCTTTGCTTAATTTCTTCAAGATAATTATTAATTTTCATAAAAATCCTGAAAGCTGTATAATGCTCTATTTAATGTTTGCCAGAGTATGTTTGTATTATGCGCATTGTAAAAAAAATGATACGAGTCACGCACGTTACCCGGGTACTACTAGCGCCCTTCAATTATGCGGCGACCACATAGCGATACGGTTTTTTGAGGCAAGTTCGTCCTCCTGTATTTCTAGTCTTCTTGTTTTTAGGTTTAAAAAGAGTTTGTTTTCGGTTATTTTTGCGCACATTCCACCCTCGAGACGACCGTTTAATAACGGTTTATAAGGGGTTGGACCGCATCGTTAGGGTATGGATGCAATTGTTCGAGATGATGAGACCATCCCTGATAAACCAGAATTTGATCTGCAAATTACAAAAATTGAATGACTCGTACCGTATATAATGTTATCAAATAAAAATAAAATTGATATTTTCAAATACATACAAATAGATCCTGTTATTTCGATTGAATTGAAAAGCTGGGATTTATATGGATATCCATTGCTGCCACAAACAACAAATCATATATGGACTGTAAAAAATGCAACTCAACCAAAGAAGCCACGTTATCTTATTCTTAATTTTCAAACAAATAGAAAATATGATTGGAAGAAAGATGAAACACATTTTGATCATTGCAAAATAACAAATGTTAAACTTTATTTTAATTCTCAAATTTTCCTCTATGGAAATTAGAATCTTGATATTGTAAAACATCAATTTTGTTATCATCAATATGATATGCATGCTAATTTTGCAGAGTCTTACTATCGCTCAAAGATAGATTTAATGTCAAAAGATACTTCCATTGCAAAATCTCTATTAATTGTTATCGATTGTAGTACACAAAATGAGTTTTTAAAGACTGGTGCTATAAATGTATGCTTAGAATTCGAATCAAAAAAAAAACTTCCCTCAAGGGACATTAGGATACTGTTTAATTTTACATGATAAAATAATTGAATACAGACCAATAAGTGGAATAGTACAGAAGTTAACATAAGTTGATAGTAATTAATGGTTTTGATCAAATAAAAAAACAATCAAAAATAATTTGATTTTAGTGTATTTATTTATTTATTTATTCATTCATTTATTCACATCTCCTCATCATCATCGAAACCATGTAAATCGAATTAACTATCATCTAATAATACATCTTGATTATTTTCATCATCGCAACCATGGTTATTCTTCTTCTATTAACAGCATTTTCTAGCTCCTTGAATTCTTCATCATCTTGATTGAAGTGTTCAGCAAATTTTTTTGGTTAATATACATAATTTTTATTGTTGCTTTCAACTATTAGCACTGGAACGTACTTTGCTGTTGGAAATCTCGCTACTTTTGTAATTTTATATACTACTTTCCTCTAAAAATCCTTAAATAATTTGTGTTGGTGAGCTTTTTGATGTTCTTTTGCTTTTGCAAAACTCATTTTGATATCTGTAGACAAAAAAGTTATCTTTTAGTTATCAGAATAATTAAATAATGATGATGATATCGAAAAGTTAATATATACCCCCACACGGAGAGAAAAAAATATTAGGTTTTACTAAAAAAAAAACACTGGATTTTACTATGTTTTATAGTACTGGTGGATGTTTTGGGAAATTTAGCAACATTTATCATGTAAACAGTGAGTTTTACTATGTTTGAGAATTTTAATCAGACGTAGTATCATAATACTCAATCGTAAAAATGGCCATGTTTAAAATAAAAAGTACTATGTTGTATAGTCAAAAATATATTTGATTAAAAAATATTTTAAAAAATTGTCAATTTTTTTTCTGTTGTATTATGAACGCAGAAGCTTTTGTTTTGTTTTTTTTTTTTTTTTTCGTCCGCACTCTGACGGGGAATTGAACCGACGAAGTATGTATTGACGTGGTTTTTAGTACGCTTGAGACCGCCCAGCTACGGAACTTAACTTTAACGTAAAATTGACTCTTTTGTTTGGTATTTCGTCTTTCTGCATTTTTTACCATGTGAACATAGTAAAATTCGCTTCAAATATCGTAATTAATATGAAACACACAATAAAAATTAAATCGGGAATCGTATTTTTTAAAATTGATGAGTAGTATAAATAACATTGTTCGAATTTAGGTACTGAATGATTATTTTAACGAGCGTCAATTGTCAATTTTACTATGCTAACATAATAAACATTAATTTACACATAGCACTTTGTATCTAAAGTTTATTAGAAAAAATATTTCGTTAGTACTTTCGACTATGTCTTCAGTTAAAAAAATCGTTCCATAGTTTGATTACGAATGATTTAATTTACTATGTGCCTTTATCAAAATATATAGTATAAATAATAAAAAATATAAAAAAAAATATTATATCTTATCAAAAATCCGAAAACATCCACCAGTACTACAGTAGCATAGTAAAACATAATATTTTTTTATCTCCGTGCATGGAAATATTTTATAAAATTTTTATAAAATTTTTATTTCAATTATATAAAATTTGTAATTTAAATTTAAATTTGTAATTTATTTAAAATTTATAATTTTATAAAATTTTATAATAATAATAATAACCCCATAAAAATAACTAGAGTTAATGGATCAGATGGTAAATGGTTATTTTTTTAATAACTGAAAGATGTCACTACGGTTAGCATCTGCAAGTTTAACAAGAATTACAAAATATTATGCTTTCTAATGTTTATATAGGGTGTCCTGTATTTATTTTCCCTTGATGTAAATGATGGAGATGATATATCAATATACTGTAATTTATCATTATATAATATTATTATTATAAATCATCAATTAATATGTAATATGTTTATTTTATTCCCTTGCTAAAGGCATCAATATTTCTTTTTTTAAATATAAAACAATACTGGTAACTACTTGTTTTTATTAAAATTTAATTTTATGAAAAAAAATCCGGTGTCAAAGGCAAGACAAAGCTCAGGAAATAAAATTGTTACGAAAAATATTTAGCCCAAAACTTAATGTTGATTACAAGTAATTGACTGGGGTGATACATTTTTCCTTTAATATAAGTGCTTTTTTTATTTTATTATTCTTTTTTTTTAAATTGATAATATAAAATAACAACAGCAGGACTTCAATTAACAGTTGTTCAAAATCATGCTAGACTTAGTAAAAAGGTAAATAAAATGGAAAATAAAAGAAGGCACAACAGATACTGGAAAAAAATTGTTATTATTATATGTACACAGAAATAACACACTGCAGTATGTTTTCTTTTTTTTAATTAACAACATTTTTTTTCATGATTAGTTATATATTAATTTGTACATGATGACGTTGTTAGATGCATGTATATTAATTATGAGTCTAAATGGCCTATTCACATTTTTTAAAAACAATAAAATAAAATATTACTTGAGTATAAATTACAAACTGGTGTAGAGCATGATAAATTCGCAGGGACAATGATAGTTTTCTTTTCAATTATTTTGTTCACGCTTGCGTGATGCTTCTTTAAAGATTTTTATCAAAAAGAAAATTATTTTTAACAAGTTCCTAGATGTTTTGTCTATCAGGGCTGGACATGTTGATTACTCAGGACACTTGGACAATTCCATGGTGATAAAAAGTGAGTGACTGGGTTGTTACATTTTTTCTATAAGAGCTTTTTTTCATTTTATTTTTAATTTCTTAAAATTAATAATCAGAGCCGGGAAGTTCGTCTGTTATTTCAGCTTGCCGTAAATACCATGGCAACATGGTGAAATATAGTTTAAAAAAAAGACGATCTGAACCTCGTACATGGAAAAAATGGCCTCAAAAAATGGCCTTTTTTTTTTTGGCCTCTTAAAAATGGCTTTAAAAAATGGCCCTATTTTTTTTTGGCCTCTTAAAAATGGCCCTTAAAAATGGCCTTTTTTTTTTTTTTGGCTTCTTAAAAATGGCTTAAAAAAATGACCTTATGTTTTTGGCCTCTTTTGGCCATTTTTTGAGGCCATTTTTAAGAGGCCAAAAAAAATAAGGCCATTTTTTAAGGCCATTTTTAAGAGGCCAAAAATATAAGGCCATTTTAAAGGGCCATTTCAAAGGGCCATTTTAAAGGGCCATTTTTAAGAGGCCAAAAAGGCCATTTTGAGGCCATTTTATGTACGAGGTTCAGATCGTCTTTTTAAACTATATTTCACCATGTTGCCATGGTATACGGCAAGCTGAACAGACTCCCGCTCTGTTAATAATATAAATTAACAACAGCACGACTTCAATTAATATTTAACAACCATGCTAAAATTAGTAAAAAGGTTAATAAAATGGAAAACAAAAATTATTCATCGTAAAAGACGAAGATAAGGAACTGAACATACATTATTTTATTAGTATAATAAAAATAACTAAGTCCCAGCTTTTCCATTCTATCTCATGCAATTTCAATAAAATTATAAGCAAACCTGTAATTAATTAAGGAACAAATCCATTATTATTATAATTTTTTTTGTTATTACAATAATTAGTTAGTTAACGTATTCTATATTATTTCTATGAATGAAAAAAAGTAACTATCATAAATTTCAAACATACATATATATACTTATGATAATCATAATAATATAAGTAATAAACATTTATCAAATAATAAATGTTAAAAACAGAAAATAACACCACAATTATCAAGAAAAAATAATAATATCGATAGTAATAATAAGTAACAAGCAAAAAAACACATTACAAATCATCTCGTAAATGCTAAAACTGCTTGTATTAAATAAGAGATACGTTTACTAAGATTATGCTGTTGAAAATGAACATTAATGAGTGATAACTGGTGTCAATTTTTTGAATAAATATTCTAATATACCTGATGTAATTTTTACATTTCATCTAGCTCCATGATGTAATTTATTTCATCTGAAGTAAGCATTCTATCTTCTTTCTGTTCTTGGATTAGATATGTATCGATTATTTTGTTGCAACAAAATTGGGTTTCATGATCAACAACCGCCATATGCTTATTAAAAAATTTTGTACCCTTTATTGTATTGTCAGTAACAATTTTAGAAAGTTCTTCCTTTTCTTTTTATCTTTGCAGTGTAGCTGGTGTTGATGTTGATACTGATGATTTCATGAAAGTTTGATTCGACAATGTTAAATGTGGTAGTGCTAATGATGATAATGATGATTCTACATTTATGTTTGTTAACTTACGTAAATTTACTTTCATGCATTTCTTTGCTGGTACTAATGTTTTTTTTTTATCTTGAAGAATCAAGATTCTTTTATTTATAAACTTGGGAGCTATTTTTGCAGTATTGGATATGAAAACTGTAGAACTTTCTCTGTTTTCTTTTTGTAATGGCTTACTTTATATATTGGTGTTGATGATGATACTGATAATGGGAGCCCAGTTTGGTTTAGCAAAACTGGTTGTGTTGATAATAATCATAAAATAAAAAAGTAATGATGGGAGGAAAGTATTTTTTAAATCTTTAGATAAATTGATAATTTTCAATTACCAATGGCTTACTTTATGTATTGGTGTTGATGATGATACTGATAATGGGAGCCCAGTTTGGTTTAGCAAAACTGGTTGTGTTGATAATAATCATAAAATAAAAAAGTAATGATGGGAGGAAAGTATTTTTTAAATCTTTAGATAAATTGATAATTTTCAATTTTTTTCTTGGTAACGATAGCCCGTTCTTACTTTGATGAACCAACGTACCTCTATCAAAAAATTTAGAAGTATTTTCTTTATTAGATTCTCTGTTATTTTTTTGTTTTAGTAGAGTATATGTTCATGTTGCTGTTGGCATTGTTGATAATGATTGTGTTGAATGTGGTATTGACAATTTGACTTCACTCTGGTTTGTCAAAATTGATTTTGGTGATGACAATGAAGGTAATAATAAATTATCTTTTGTTAATAAATCACTTTGTACATTGACTTTTTGAAATTTTTTTGTTGGTAACGATTGTAACCTTTATTACAAAATGTAAAAGTATTTTCTTCAGTAGATTCTCTGTTATTATTTTGTGTTAGTAGAGTATGCGTCAGTGCTGCTGTTGGCATTGTTGATGATGATTGTGTTGAATGTAGTACTGATGCAAGTGATTGTGGTGGTGACAATGAAGTTGATAGACATTGACATAATTATAATTATAAGAATTTTATACCTATTATTCCACATATTGTTTTTTCTTTTAAAACCAGTATCAACACGTCCCTTTCTAATGCCTCTACAGAACTTGACAAACCGTTCTTTGAACCGTATGGTAAAATAAACTTGGCTTTTGAATTCCATTTTTTATACATATTTCCTCTAAAAATTGCACTATTCGAGTGACCAGGTATAGCTGGTAATCCGTTGATGCATTTGAATACGTCATGAAATTCGATATTGTGGCAGTGAAATTTAAGTGCTAATGGTATATTCCACGTGTATTTGAGAATCAGTGATTCCTCTGATGGCAAGCCTAACTGCACCTATGATTGTGTGTTCTCCTAGATTCACATATTAATTAATATATCAATATATTTATAATAATCAAAATCATTGTTATATTTATAACATTTTTAAGTTTGTAACATGACATTTCTGCCAGTTATCTTCTCGGACCGCTTGTTACCGTCATCTTACCTGTAAATTGTCCTTTTTAATAAACAAAGCTAAAATCCAATAATCCAACATAAATAATAATAATAATTTGTATCCAAAAACGTAATAATTAAAACCGAGGGGTTTTTAAATCACCTTAAAACGGAAAAAGGCATAACACAATCTCGCGCTCAGAACACATTCATACCTGGACAAAATACAATTAAACAATAAATAAAACAACCGAAACAAGCAATCTAGAGGAAAGCCGCAGGGTCGCTCAGTGTGTGGGTTTTGGTAGAAGGGCCGGATAAAGCTGTTATAATAATTGAATCCTGAAAGATAATAATTAATAAATACCCCAAAAATAATAACAAAAGACACAATTAATTCATTTTACTCCATATTTATTTATCAAACATCGACGTAACTCAAATACCCAAAATACAAAATAACTAATCCATATTTATCTCAAAAATCCTAATCTAAAGGGGACCGCGTCCAACAAAATATTAATTGATTAATAATTAATAAACTAAATCTAATAAACGAATGTATTAAAAGTATCATAATCAACTCGAGGATCATCCTTGAGTTGATCATAAAAATCAAAGTTAAACAAAAGGTAGCACATGGTGGTTGATCAGAAAAATAACTTCAAACTCACCGTCGCAACCACTTTTTGAATTAAATGGTGGTCTATATCCACTCCTTGCACTTGGTGGTAGATACCCAGCTGGTCTGGTTATCACTGGTGTAGTATTTACAGCAGATGGCTTTGGCTGGCTCATGAAAGTACCAGCAAGTAAAGGATCAGTTATTTCTTGTTTTTTTCCTGTATGGAGCTGACTCATATCTTTCCATCACCTTTCTTACTTCTTGATACATTTCAGTTTTCAAGACTGGATGAGCATACGCTGAATCAAAATCAGCATCCGGTGCAGGTGCCAAAGTCTGTGGTCTTCTCACCACTACTGGTACGATTGGCTCTTCATTTGGAACCTGTACCGGTTCAGGTTTTTCTTCCGGCAGCTTTTTGTGAAGTCTAGCTCTTTCCAGCATACCAAATTTAATTCGAGCATAATCTACCTTCTCAACATTTTTTATGCTTGGCTTGAGTTTTAAGCTAAAATCTAAGCTCGGAACCTCAGTGAATGTTCAAAAAACTGGTTTAGTTTCAACCCATCTAGCTGGCTTACGTGGTGGACTACTGCTGTAAAAACCGGATGGTATAGATCATCATCAGTTCCTTTAGTTGGAATATCCAACGGTATGATTGAATCATTCAAATTAATTAAATTCAAGTTCGGTGTGGTGGCTGCTGGACGAGTGACTGGTTCTTCCAGGTCTATTACCTCAATATTTCCAGTCTGTTGTGATGCTAACTTATTGGTTTGAGTGACTGGCTCTTCCAGGTCAATGAATTCAACAAGTTTTGGCTGTGTACGATGGCCACTCAGAGACAGTAATTGTTTAATTAATTTATTTCGAACGGTCGAGTCATTAGAAAATAAATTAATTGAGGTGACTGGCCACTCAGATACCACAAAAATTAATTGGTTTATTTGTTCGGTTGAGTTATAGATCAGTTTTGTGTCAGAATAAATTAATTGAAGTCTCTGGCCACTCAGAGACAGTATTTGTTTAGTTAATTTATTTCAAACGGTCGAGTCATTAGGAAATTAATTAATTACAGTAATTGGCCAATCAGATACTGGATTGTTTAATTAATTTGACGTGTCAGATATTATACTAGGTTTGACTAGTCATTGTCTTGACCGATTCAGGATCTAGACAGCTAGCAAGTTGATTGAATAATTTGTTGTTTTGGTTGATCCAGAAAATTTATACTAATTATTCAAGCAGCATCCATATTTTGATATATCATTTCGGTTTTTCTCGATAAAATAACTGTCCGTTATTGTCAATCTGTTGATTAATCCGCGATTTTAGCCAGGCCGTGTTATCAGCTAGCTTAATTAGCGTATTTGATCAAGTCTTGTAAATATATTGATTGATCGATTGATCGAGCAACGAGATATCGACTAATCGTGTCATTGATAGATCGATTTATTACCAATAAATTGCAGAAGTACCAGGGAATCAGTTCCACTGTAATTGAAGTAATTATAATTAACTCTGATATAATATTCTGGTAAATAAAAATTATCAAACTTGATTTTGGTTGACTTTGTTGTCTTTTTGTACGTACTTCGACATTTGTTGTTGTCCTCAATCAAGCAACATGTCTGCTAGTGCAACAGTCGTTAAAAGGCGAGGTAGGCCACCGCGTAACTCCCCAACAGTAAGCGCGGCTAGTTCTACTTCAGAGCTGAACAGAAATCCAGCAGCTGACCCTTTGGTTAGTAGTGATGCTCCCTTGGTTACTTTAACACAAGCATCACCAGAGGATCAGACAGCTGGTGGTTCCAGCCGTCCCCCATCTCATCCAGGTTCTTTCCTTTCTTCTTTGGGTAGTATAGGAGACTTATTTGGTGATAATGTTGATACCAGGGATAAGAATAACCCGGTAGACCCTCCTCGACTTCTTAACCAACGTATTACCACACCAACAAGTCAACTTCCATTATCAATGCCACGCGTTGAAGATCTGTTCTTAGGCCTTCAGGTGTTGGATCCAATCCACCCCTGGCTAGAGGTTCCACCCAGACCAACAGATATTCAAAAGTAAAACCACCAGTGAATGTATTGCCGCGTTTTGGTGATCTTTTTCGAGACCATGAAGGCCCAGTCCTCCGTAGTGAAGTCAATTCGCGTATACCTTCACGTGATGTTCTACCAAGTCGTCAGGTCGATCCTGAGGATGACCCAGATCGTCGCGAACCATCACGTCAGCCGAAGGCTAAAACTCAGGCAGATAACCGCGAAGTTGAAGTCACTAACTCTAATCGTCTCCCTGAGATGACAAGAATTGTTCCAAGACGTCAGGTTGATCCTGAAGACGACTTGGCATACGTTGATCCTCTTCGTTATCAGAACAGAAACTTGTTGTATGATCAACGAGATTCTGGAGCAATCTCGCGTCGTCCTCCAGAGTCATAAACATATGTTCCAATACGTCGTGAATATCGTGAGGACGAATTGGAATATGTAGATCCACCACGTAATCAAAGAACTAGAATTTTGTTGTACGATCAACGAAATTCCGATGCTTATGTTCGTCATCAACCGTCAGAGCGTCAACAGGTTAGCTCAGGTCGTCTGGGTAATCCTGACCACGACTTGGAATATCAAGCCGCTCCGCGCCGCCAAGTAATTAGTCCATCATTTGAAGACCTCCGTATTCCAGAGCCGGATGCTCGTCGTCAGAATTTCGTGCTCAGAGTCCTTTCAAATTGTCACCTTCAATTCACGGGAAAATCAGGGAAAGATGTAGAAGAGTTCTTGTTTAGAGTAGATCAAGCACGCGTGGTCACCAACTCTACGGATCAGGAAGTACTCTCGGCTCTTTCTTTCTGTCTACGTGGCCCTGCTTTGACTTGGTTCATGACTCATCTCGAAGACCTGCCTAACTGGGAAGCTACTCGGGAAGCTTTTCGGGATAGTTTTGCAGACCTTGATTATCAACGTGCTCTTCGAGAAGAAATTGATAAACGAACACAAGGTTCTAGTGAATCCGTTAGAGGTTATATTTCGGGCATGTGAGGTTTGTTCCAACGGACAAATCCACCATGGCCAGAAAGTGAGCGTGTTGTCTATGCAATTCGAAATTTATTACTCTCGTTTCAGCGTTTGATTTCCGCTCGTACTTGTCCTACAATGAAAGCTGTGGGGGCTGAGGCGATACGACAAGAGAAAATCACACAAGTTGCTCAGACTCGTCGTCCACCTCCAAGACCAGAACTTTCTTTGTGTCCAGGTTTTGGTTGCCCTACATCACGTACGGTTACGTTTGCTCATCCTCGACTATCATGCACCAACGAAATACGTGCTTTGCTCCAAGAAGATGATCTCTATGAGTTTAACCGTGATTACATACTCGAAGAAGATCTTGAGTTACATGCACTTCATCGCGAATCAGAACGTAATCGTGATCGTATAAAATTATCGAAAGTACCATCAAAGGTGGAACAAGGAACCCAGTGTTCCCCACCTATGTCTCCAGTAATGTTGCCTCGCAATGTTATTCGTAACTCATCACCAGTTCCAGGCTTCGATTCTCAGCTTGAACGTCCTGGTAGATCAGGAGGTAATGAGATCGAATGTTGGAACTGTGACTCTCGAGAGCATATTAATCGCGATTGCCAAGAACCACGTTGCCGATTTTGTTATCGTTGTAAAAGACCTGGCGTAACAGTATCTTCTTGTCCATTTTGTAACCAGGGAAACGACAGTTGAGTCTCACAGAGCCGGTGCCTGAGCCTCAATTGGTAGAATTAACCCCGGCAAAAGTAACCAGTAAAGTATCCCAGAGTTCTGTGTCAAATCATGGAGATTTAACTCCGGAAGAATTACTGTATACTTCACTGTCTCCTCTAGCTACGGAATTCGTTCCAAAACCGGAATCGATACTGTTACTGGAACAATCAGGACTTGAGCAGCAAGCCATACTTCCGAAACGTGTCGTTACAGCAAGTGGACAAGTAGAAACCATATTATATTCGGTACAAGTAGTTTTGGTGGTAGCAGATAAAGCCACGAAGATGGAAGTTTTGGTACTACCGTCTTTGTCGGAAGACTTTATCTTAGGAATGGATTTCCTTCAGACGTCTGGAATGGTGATTGACTTTGGGGACAGATCGTGGTTTTACCGGGACCATCCTCAGGTCAAACACTTGTTCGTACCAGCTCCCAACGCGTCTAAAGCTCTCCATTGCCATGGGCTTAAAACTCTTGAACCAGATCAAGACTTAAAATTCAATGAATTTCTATCGAGTAAGCTCCCGGAGGTACCACCACCAGATTCCCCATTTCCTGTCACTCCGCTTACCATGCACCACATCGACGTTAGTGGACACTCACCGATACGTCAAAAACATCATCGGGCCAATCCGGCGATGTGTAGTGCTATGAAAGCGGAAGTTGATAAGATGTTGGCTACGAGAATCATTGTCCCATCTCAAAATGAATAAGCAAGCTCAGTAGTTATGGTGCCAAAAGGAAAAGATAATTGGCGATTTTGTGTAGATTTCCGGAAAGTAAATGAGATAACTAAGAAGGATGCTTATCCTATACCGGACATGTCATCCATTCTTGATGAGCTTCGTCTCGCTCACTACATCACCACCATTGACCTAGAATTAACCCCGGCAAAAGTAACCAGTCAAGTATCCCAGAGTTCTGTGTCAAATCATGGAGATTTAACTCCGGAAGAATTACTGTATACTTCACTGTCTCCTCTAGCTACGGAATTCGTTCCAAAACCGGAATCGATACTGTTACTGGAACAATCAGGACTTGAGCAGCAAGCCATACTTCCGAAACGTGTCGTTACAGCAAGTGGACAAGTAGAAACCATATTATATTCGGTACAAGTAGTTTTGGTGGTAGCAGATAAAGCCACGAAGATGGAAGTTTTGGTACTACCGTCTTTGTCATGAAATGGAATGAACAAATGAGACGTTTAAATATTCTTCGTCAAGCTCTGATCTTCGCTAGAGAAGAAGCATCAGACAAACAGTCCGCCCAATATAATTTGCGACATAGGCCATTTGAGTTCTCTGTCCAGCTAGTCCTCAGAAAAACCCATCCCCTCTCAAACGCAGCTCAGCACTATGCAGCTGGACTGGAAAAACGTTATGAGGGACCTTTCGTCGTAACTCAGAAATTTTCAGCTACTCGTTATGAATTGTCTAATTTTTCTGGCAAAGTTCGAGGCCAATCTTCCGTTTCTGACTTGAAGCCGTGGGTAGCCCCACATTAATGAATTGTCACACAATTGCTACCGCATCTTGTTTTATATTGTTTTAGATGAGGGAGTTACGTTTAAGTAACAAGTCTTTGATCGAGTGATCCTGCCATACTCAGGAGACAGCCGTATGAGAACTACACCACTTCAACTAAACTACACCGATAGCGAGAGTGAAGCAGAAAATAGTGCAAAGGCACCACAACCAGCAAGTCAGTTTCCCATGTATCGATCACCGGAACTGTTCTTGGTGGATGACTTGGAGCCTTTTCGAGATCAATTAAAGAAGTTGACTACAGCAGAACCAAAAATCGCCACTGCTATATCAGGTGTCTGCTCCAAACTGAAGCAATAATAAAAGTCTGTGGATCAGGCGACTACAGCTGCTAAAGAATTAGTGGAAATCGGAGCGTCTTCGTCAGCTACTCGAACAAAACCAAACTTTGGAAGTGATTTGATTGCATGGATAGATGTGGTTCCGAATACATCAGCGAACCACGAGTCCGTTTCAACTGGAGGTGACACATTGGACTGTACCCCAGGTACAGACTCAGAATTTGAATCATTAGTCTCAAAATCTGGTTCCGATGTGTTATTAACAGAGAAAATACCACGAGTAGAACTCATGAGATTTGATAGCCCAAAGGCTACTATTTCTAAAAAAGTTCAGTTTCCATTTCAACCAGAGTTCAAAGCTATGGATCCTCCAAAGAAAATTATCAAAGGACGAACTGGTAGTGGAACAAAGCCAAAGATAACCAGTAATGATACTGTTTTATTGAAGGACTATCCTCCTCATAGAAACTCCAAGCATGGTAGATCCGCTAGGAGTGGGGTAAGATTTGAAAAATCATCTTCAATTCAGCTTCCACTACCGCATACAAGAAAACCAGATTCTATCTCAGTATCCGTGTCGTTAGATAAAGTCAAAAGCATGCTGCCAGGTTTTGTTCAACAAATGCAGAAAGAAATATCCACACCAAGAGTGGATGAAGTCTCACATGCAGATGTAACAGAATCTGAAAGGATCTTCGAAAATATAGGTGTTTCTGCAGGTAGTTTAACAGGTGGAACTCAATCACCAGTCACTCTACCCAAGGTCAAAGCACCTGCCAAGAGACAAGATACAATGTTGGCTCTTTTGAGTAAATCGACAGAGGTCACCAAGAATAAAGCAACTGAGTTGTTAAGACCACCATCAAACTCATCAAAAGACCTAACTTCTTTCGGACGAACTTCAAACTATGCATCTTCTCTAATAGTACCACCTGTTATTCGTTGGTCTCGAGTTTTTCAGAAAACTGATACGACACCAACAAATATGGAATCTTTTTCTGGCAAGCCAAGAATGGATGAGTCTTCCTTGTTAGAATCAGGGGACTCACCTATAAAGGAAGTTTTTTGTTTGGCAACTGCCGGTGGAAACCAATCATCAGCAGTTCCATCCAAGATACTGTCGTACTCTCACAAGGTACCAGAGAACTTGACTTGCTTGGATACTATGCCAGGTTCACCGTTAATGGATGACACTTCAGATGGTATGCAATCACCAGTGCTATCATTAGAAGACCTCACTCCTGAACGAGACTTCCAGATGGAAACAAATTGTTTGGAAGAATCAGCAATAGTTCCAACAGCTGATGTTAGTCCAGTGATAGTTCCAGCCAAGGTTGAGTTACCACGAACAACACTTGAATTATTGAAGCGTGATTCACACAAGTTGGAAGAATTATCAACTAAGTCGGAGCTATCACCAGTTATACCTGAAACTGCCAAACTTGGCCTAGCAGAAGCAGAAGAGGCATCAGCTAAATTGGAATTACCACGTACTACCTTGAAGAAGTCTGAAATTAATTCAGCCAAGCCAGAAGTGGTACCAACCAAAGCTGAACTACCTCAAAGTACTCCTAACACCGAAAAATTTGACTTTGGAAAGCCAGAAAAGAAAAAGAAGAAAAAGAAAAATAATTGGCACTGTCGTCATTGTGGTTCTCGTAAGCATCCAGACCGACGCTGTCCTACTGTTGAATCAGAGGTACCAAAACCAGCGGTACGTCGGGCTGCTAGTTCAGAACCAGAACCACGAGGAAATAACCGTCCGAAATTGGAGATTACGGAGAGAACACACGCACCAGTCAACTCAGCACCAGATTATGTCTGGAGTTATGTATGCAGGTCGTGGTCGTCGACGAGGTCGTCTGAGATTAAACACCTTTGACAGTACTGCCTCTCAACAATCAAGACCTGGCAGTGTCTCCGCAGAGATCGAGTCGATTATGGGCTCTAACAGATTTATGAACACTCCTGGTCCAGATTCTCGTCCAACATCAAGAGAATTGGCCATAGGGACGGGTGTTAGTCAAGACAGTGGTACTCATTGTACACCAACACCAAACCAAGATTATCATCGAGATGGTTCATCCCCGTACCAAGGTCAACACTCCACCCAATTTATGGCATCAGGATATGCCGTGGCGACACGTATGGAAAGGGGAATCACACCTACTGGTCAGCCAGAATGGGTCTGTCGCCAGACCTGCATTGATTATGGTTGGGCAGGGCCTATTCCTGGATACGCAGGACCCGCACCTGGTTACTTAGGAGCAGCACCTCCATTTTACGGCCCTGGATTTCCCTTTCCAAGACCTGAACCACCATTTCCTACTCTTAGTCAACCTGGTTCAGCACTTGGCTACTCAGGAACCGAATCACTTTGTAGCTGTATTAACCCAATGTGTAGCCAAAAAAATTACTAGTATTATGTACAAGACTGTGAAACTGGTTAAGGTTGATCCTTACTAGAGCCATATTATAAAAGACTTAATTTGACATTTAGTTTGTTAACTAGTTAAATAAAGACTTTTATACTTTTCTAAAAATTTATTTTGTTATATTTCGCACCATGTCCAAGTTGTTTTAGATTTGTTTCAGGAATTTCAGGAGCAAGTATCAATTGGACCTTAAATTTAACAAGAGATGAGAGAAGGACGTCGTCGTTCGTTGAAGGAGTCTAGGGAGGAGGCTGTAGTGATTCTCACTGCCTTATACACGTAAAGACACCAAGCAGACGAATCCTCCAACCAAAGACTCCGTCTCATTTATTATATATATATTTATTATGTAATAATTTCCTTTTTGTGTTATTATGATTATTATTTGGTATATTTTACCCCTTTTTATCAAGATAAAGAGAGGAGGGATAGCTGTGAGTGGGGACAGCTTGGTAGATCCAAGTTGCTCCAAAATATCGTGTGCTGAACTCTCTCTCTTGGCTGTGGGACGTGGTAAGATGTACACGCTTCGTGATCAGCTCTTGGTTTACGTATATTAAGGTACTCATGTGTCTAGCTGGAGACCCAGCAGACACGTGGATTTTGTAGGTTAGTTTTTGGGGCGTTGTCCGTGTGAATCATGGATAACGTCAAGCATACATTCTCTTTTTGATTATTAATTTAGTTAATTACGTTAGATTCGCGTTTGCCCTTTTTGTTTATTTAATATATTCAATTCAAGGTCGCGAGTAAGTTTTGTATTACGTTTTGGATTATTGAGTTTACGTTATGTATTTTTGGATTTACGTTTTGGGTTTTTGATAATAAATATCACGTTTTGGGTTTTTGAGTATAAAAATAATAATATGTTTCGTTAATTATTCAATTTGTGTATTAAATATTTTTCCTGGTGACTTTATCCGGCCCTTCTACCACAACCAGCACACTGGGTGATTCTAGCGTCTCTCTAGGCTAATTATTGATACGCTATTTGGTTATTTTGGTTATTGTTTCGGTTGTTTGGATTTAATTGTCGTTATTCTGGTATTTTTGGTATGATTGTGTTATGCCTTTTTCGAGTTTTAGGGCGAATTGAAAACTCATGATTTTAGGTCATACCTTTTTCGAATTTTAGGGTTAATTGAAAACTACACGATTTTAACACTAAAATAATAATAATTTACGTTTCTGGATATTGAGTTTTGGTTAGTTTTGTATTTCAGAATAAGTTAATAAATAAACCAAAAAAAATACTTGATAATTAGTCCGAGAAGGTAACATGCAAAAATGTCACGTTACATAATATAATGTGCTGGACGAAGTTTATTCAGGATGGCTGTCATATCCGGGATTGAATAAGCATCCTTCTTGGTAACGTCATTTACTTTTCTAAAGTCAACACAAAATCTATATTTTTCTTTACCTTTTGGCACCAACACCACCGGGCTCGCCCACTCACTTTGAGAAGGTTCAATGATACCGGATTCCAACATCTTGTCAACTTCCTGCTTCATCACCGCACACATGGCTAGATTTGCTCTGTGTGGCTTCTGACGTATGGGTGGATATCTACCAACGTCAATGTGGTGCTGAGTCAGGTGAGTGACAGGAAATGGTTCGTCAGATGGTGCCTCAGGAAGATTATCAGTCAAAAATTCTTTCAGTTTTGATTCTTGATCCGGCTCAAGTGTCCTTAGTCCAAGACAGTGTATTTTGGTTTCATTGACAGCTGGTATGAATAGGTGTCTGTTTTCTGGGTTATCCCTATAAAACCACGACCTTTCACCATAGTCGATCACCATAATCACTTGTAAAAAGTCCATACCCAGGAAGTCTTCTGATAAAAAAGGGAGGATAAGTGCCTCTTTCTTGGTTGCTTTATCAACTACTACAAGGACTACCTGCATGGAATATAACACAGTTTCAACTTGGCCGCTCGCCGTGACAACTCGTCTTGGTGGTATGGCTTGTTGGTCCAAACCGGATTGTTCCAACAGCTGAATTGCAGCTGGACCAGCAAAAGAACGGCTAGCACCAGAACCAACGTATGCTCGGATAATGAGTGAACCTATGACTATATCAACATGGAAAGAAGTTGTTTTATTATCAATAGCAAGCTTTACTTTTGGTTCTGGTTTGGGAACAAATTCTGGAGCCAATGGTGATTATGTAGTGGACAAGATTTCCTCAGGAGTTAATGCTCTGTGGTCAACCACAGATCACCTAGCCAATTTAACCGGTTGTGTGAAAGCTGATTGAGACTCAGACACCGGTGTATCGAGACTCAATTGGCGTTTCCCGGATTGCAATACGTACAGGACGCCGTCGTGACACCTCTTACAACGATAGCAAAAGCGTCGTCGAGGTTCCTGGGAATCACGATGGATGTGTCCACGAGTATTACAATTCCAACACTCGACTTCATTGCCACCAGATCGGTCAGCACGTTCTGGCGGAAAAGCAGGATCTAGTGTTGGTGATGGATCACGAGCAAATCTTTTAGGTAGAGGTACTGGAGAAACGGGTGGTGAACACTGGGTTCCCTGATACCTGGTATATTGGACAGTCTGGTACGTTTACGATTACGATTGATTTCACGTCTGAGAGCACATAATTCGAGGTCGTCCTCAATTGCATGGTTATTGCCTTCATCATAGAATAAAGCCCTCTTCGAATAAAGCCCGTACATTACTCTGACGTGAATATCTCGATGGTGCAAAGAAACATTACGAATATTTTGACAAGCAAAACTTGGACACAATGAGAGCTCTGGCTTTGGTGGAAGTCTACGATTTCGATCACATTTTGTGTTGCTTTCTTGGCGTATGGCTTCATCCTCCACAGCTCTCATTGTTGGAAGAGCTCTAGCTAATATGACACGCTGATAAGGTGGTAACATATTGCGGATAGTGTAAAGAACACGTTCACTTTCTGGCCAAGGTGGGTTTGTACGTTAGAGTAGACCACGCATACAAGCGACGAAGTGACGGACTGATTCACTTGGGCCCTGGGTACTGTCTATTTTTTCACGCAATGCTCTTTAATAGTCTGGATCAGCGAAACTATGACGGAATGCTTCTCTGGTGACACACCAGTTCAAGAATTCCTCGGTATGAGTCATGAACTAGGTTAAAGCATGACCAGTAGGACAGAACGACAGAGCTGATAGAGTTTCCTGATCAGTAGCACCAGTGACAATTTGAGTCTGATCAACTCTGAATAAAAATTCCTCAACATCTTCACCTGGTTTACCAGTGAAGTGAAGATTACAGCTTGACAGGGTTCTGAGCAAATGATTTGGGTTACAACTTCCAGGCTCAGAGATTCGCAAATCCTCTGCCGAAGGACTGATTACCTGACGAAGAAACTGAGGGCGATAATCAACGAGATGATCAGGATATTCCTGACGTCTTGAATTAACTGGTGGTTGTTCAGGTAAAAGATGATAATCGGCTTGACGATCAGGATAAACCTGACGTCTTGGATTAGCTGGAGGCTGTTCAAGTACAGGACGATAATAGACTTGACGATCAGAATAATCCTGACGTCTTTAATTAGCTGGTGGCTGTTCAGGTAGAGAACGACGTAGGTTGGCTCTTTCCCCTAAGACCACCGGCGTTATCCTCAAGATTTGGCAAGACACGAGTTGGTACTTTGTTCTGGTTAGCCTCGGTGGAACCTGTGGGTCTACTTCTGGATAATGGTGGATTAGTACCACCAGCCGGAGGTCCAAGATCCGAAGTTTCAAAACGAGACATAGTCAAAGGCAAACGATTAATCTCAGGGGGAGATTTGCAAATAGATCACCTAGACCTAAGTCAAATGAACGATTGGATTTAGCACGTGATGTTGGTAATTCCACGTCAACAACTGGTTCCTCTGGTGAGGCCTGTGTAAGTATTATCTTGACTGGACTTTCCTCACCAGATTGATCAATCGTTGGCCGGTTATCCACATCACTGGTTGAATCTGCTAAGCTAACTGAGCCTGACAAGAAAGTACGAGGTCTACCTCTACGCCTGGGTATCGTGACTGATGCTTCAGCCATTGTACTCAATCAAAATTTAAGTTAGACGTAACCAGGAATAAAATATAAACCGCTCAAATAACAAAAATTCAATTAAAAGTTGATAATTGAATAATGTGATCTATCAATTCAACCACTGGTTAACCAGCTAGTCAGTTGACTGATCAGTAAGTCAGGAAAATATTTAAACAATGGATGTACCAGTTAGCCGGTCAAATGATGTACCAATTGGTCAGTCAAATGATGTACCAGTTGGCTAATCAAATAGTTGATAAATCCGTTAATTGATTGATCAAATGATGTATCAGTTGGTCAGTCAAATAATGTACCAGATGGTCTATCAAATGATGTACCAATTAGTCAGTCTGATGGTCGATCCGCCAAGACTCATCAACAGTATCAAACCAACCAAGATTCAAAACAACCAAATTTTCCCTTAATTAATTTAGAATCACCAATAATAGTGATAATCCCTGATAAATTAACAGTAAAACCTAGACCTTATAATAATCTATCAAGAACTTGGATCGACCAAGATCTACGTTCGAAGCTAATTAATTAGATATTACGAGCTAGATCAGTTGATGATCGGTTGGATTTATCACCAATCGGTCCAGGATTAGCCGGGTACCAAGTGAATCCAATGATCAATCACTAACCTGAGACTTATACGCTAGCACGTAGATCTGATAGGTCTGGACCTGGATCGGCTAGATAACACGAGAATCCAATGAGTCTGGACTCGGTTTGGTTAAGTACCAAGTGAATCTATTGATGTAACTGGATCTTGGATCAGCCAAGACCAAGTGCTAATAATACGAGAGACACAAGAGGTCCTGGATTGTCCAGGTACCACGGATTCTCGAATTCGTCGGTCTAGTACTCGATCGACCAGCTACTCGTATATTTTGGTGATAAATCAAATCTCGGATTGACCAAGATGAACACAAATTAATTATATAACAAGGAAAATGCTAGATCGACCAAGCAACACGTAATTTTAATTTCCCCAAGACTTGGATTCAACAACCAGCAATTACCATGCTCTATAGTAACTCTGTATAATACGTGATTATTACTAGGTTTTCTACTTGACAATAATACTTTGAGTATCGTACAGTAGATTACCAACAGTTATAGTGACACTAGTGATTTATTTAGTGACAATCAAGTGTAACTTAGTTTGGTGACTAAATTCGAGTTTGAAATATTGCCAGTGACACATCGAACACTTTGAATTCAGTATTTTGACTTTATTATTCTTAATTTAAGACAAGTTTTAATTCAGTTACGAGTTCATCAGTTGACAGTTTAAGTTTCATCACAAGTACACTTCAGTGACAAAATTATTCCAGAAATGAAGTGAAATCCGAGTGACAAAAGTAACACTTAGTCTATCATCATGTCTGTAGTACACAGCTCAGAAAGCGTTGAGATTCCACAGAATCTGACTGAAGAACCATCACTTAGTGAAAAACCAGTTAACTCCAATCCAGGATCTGTCAATTCCGTGAGAAGTGAATCAGCTGCAGGAAAACCCAGAAACACGCGAACAACAAGTAACACTTCAAAGTTGTCTCCGGATCTTGTTTTGAATGTTAGCTTACAAAAATCAAGAATTGAAGCGCTTGAAACACTATTTTTTGAACACGAGTTAAATCAAGATCATGTAGTATATTTAGAAGTAGTTGACACTATTTAACAGGCAAACGATATTCATGAGAAGTTTCTAAGTGAGCACAAACTTCTCGTGTCAAAATGGCCTGCAAGTTTGATTGATCATGACTATATTAAGTCAGACTGTCAAAAACAAGAGCGAAATTTGTATAACGAGTTAAATCGCACTTTAAGACGTGCTGAAGAACTACTAAAGCCAGTGCCACAAATTGTGCCTGAAGCAGCCGCTTCAACTCCTACTCCAGTCACACAACAAGCAAGATTACCTGAAACAAAGTTACCTAGTTTTTCTGGTGAATACGAAAATTGGCCACACTTTAAGGCAGTGTATCAGGACATGGTTATGAAACGTCAAGATATCTCAAAAACAACAAAGTTACACTATTTAAAAACGGCTGTCACTAAAACACCAGCTGACATAATTAGTAACATGACACCGTCTGAAGGCAGCTTAGAAACAGCTTGGTCATTGTTAACTAGACAGTTTGAAAACAACCGTCTTATCGCACAGTCACACATTAATCGTTCAATGTTCATTACCAAAGTGTAAGCCTCGACATGCTGCGTCACTTCATTTAAACAAAAACACAGTCAAAGAAGCTCGTGAGAGTCTGAAGTTATTAAAAATCAGCTCCGTTTCTGAATGTATCTTGGCCAACGCACTTGTACAAACAATGGATGAAGATTCACGTGGAATATGGGGTAATCTTCTTGGTGCCACAATAGATTATCCAACTGGTTCTTGATTTCATGTCAACTCGAGCCAGAACATTAGACGGAATGGGCAGCACATCTCAGCAAACATCAGCCACAAACAAGCCAGTTACAACAAAGCGAGCCAACGCACATGCTAGTACCACAAGAACTCTAAGTGTCAGTCCAACTACGTGGGTTTGTGACGCTTGTGATAAGAATCATCATATCTCAATGTGTGAAACCTTTAATGATATGAATCCTGATTACCGTTTACGGACAGTTCGTGACAATGCACTTTGTATTTATTGCCTCTCAAGACACAGCTCAAAAAATTGTCGCAGTAAAAAACGTTGTGGTGTCAATCAATGTGAACACTATCACCACAAAATGTTACACGGTGGTGATATGAATATTGTCTGACAACCAATCGCCAGTTCAACGGACAAACGTAAAGATACCCGATCAATTGATCAAAAACCATCTTTTTCTACATCTGAAACACAAAATCCTAGCCAGTCACACACAAAGGATTACAGCCAGTCAAACAAAACGAGACAGTGTTTACATAGTCTAGGTCAGTCAGTATTATTAGCAACTGCCATAACTATGGTATCTACTAAAACTCAACGATATCCAGTTAGACTATTAATTGACACGGATCAGAACTGTCATTCGTTACAGATTCACTTGTCCACAATCTTCAGTTATCACGTACGAGATCATCAATAGAAATTTATAGTATTGGAGGAAGAAACGCTTCTAAAACTAGAGGCAAAGTTTCTCTCATACTCGAGAGTAAATACAGAAAAATCGCAGTTACAGTTGAAACACACATATTAACAGAAATCACTACACTAATACCAGCAGTTGATATCAGAGCCGACTTACGAAAATGGCCTCATATCAACAAACGAAAGTTAGCAGATCCATCGATATAATAACCGGAGCAGATTATTATGGTTCCATAATTAAGCCTAACATTATCAAACACAGTGACACTGAACCAGTTGCACAACTATCAGTGTTCAGTTGGCTTATATTAGGACCAATATCCATCCAGAAAGATGATTCCCTTGATCGCTGCAGCGAAACAATAATATTCGAGCAAGAGAAAGGTAGTTATCAAACGCAAGTCACACGAAATTGTCAAGGAACGACCCATATTTATCTGTCAGGATCAATAATATCCAACCAGAACCTTGACAACATGATTTTGGGAACTAGAAGAAATTCAAGCAGTAAAACTTAACAGTTACACACAAGAAGAACAAGATTGTGAACAACACTTCAAGGATACACATTCACGAGACGAAACGGGAAGATACATTGTTCGTCTACCACTAAATAAATCTAGTACAGTGTTAGGAAGTTCGTATTTACCGGCACACAAATGTCTTCAAAGAATAATCAAGAGACTAGAAAAAGACACTACATACAAAGGAATGTATCTGGATTTTATGAAAGAATACGAAGAACTGTGACGAAGGTCACATGCGCAGAGTGCCACATAAAACAAATAACACACGGAGCAGATGGTCACACGCGAGTGGTAGAACTGAAAACCGCTACAACAACATTAACCAGATCGATAGCCAAGCTGGTCATTCTTTACACACCAAGTACAACATAAATCAGCAAATTACTTGCTGATGGCGGGCGGAATGTTTGAGAAACTCTGACATACATGACAAGCGGCAACACACTCGAAATACTACGTCAAACACACACATATATTCACACACACACTGGCAGCTGGCCAGCCGGCAACAGTTAGTTAGGTTCACGTTTCACACAAAGCAACACGCTTAATTTTCGTACACAGACTTTATAGTCATATTTTTGTCAGTTACACATGGTTAAATTCAGTCACACATATCAATTTATAAACCTAATTCATCCCACATAAAGTTACACAGAACACATCAAGCAGATTACTTCAGATCAATAAAATCGAGCGTTAATCAGCTTTGAGATCGTTCACAAAACAAAAACTCAGTGCCAAGATTAATATAATCTACGGCACATGTGAGACGTTATTTCAGCTCACATTTCTTATTATTTCAAACAACGACAATCATTAACAAATGTTCATAAACCTCAGTTATATTAAATAACAGTGTTAAACAGTCTTCTTTACTTAAAAACGTATGTTCTTATTTAATACCTATAACTATTCTTATTCCTGTTTCACAATCATACAAGTTTATTCAGTCTCAAACATAATTGGGAAGCTTTTCGTGATAGCTTCGCAGATCCCGACTATCAACGTGTTCTGAGAGAGGAAATTGACAAACGTACTCAAGGTTCTACAGAATCTACTCGAAGTTATATTTCATGTATACGAGGTTTGTTCCAACGCACGAATCCACCTTGGCCAGAAAGCGAGCGTGTTATATATACGATTCGGAACTTGTTGCCCTCGTTTTAACGCTTAACTTCTGCGCGCACTTGTCCAACAATGAAAGCTGTGGAGGCTGAGGCAATACGTCAGAAGAGGATCACCCAGATCGCTCAGACCCGACGTCCGCCTCCGAGACCAGAACTTTTATTGTGCCCAGGTTTCGCTAGCCCAACATCTCGCACCGTGACTTTCGGCCATTCTCGTCCATCACGCACAAATGAAGTACGTGCTTTATTCGAAGGAGATGACTTCTATGAGAGTAACTGTAACCACAGACTCGAGGAAGATCTGGAACTTCATGCACTCCATCGCAAGATTGAACGAAATCGTGATAGGGTAAAATTATCAAAAGTACCGAAGATGGAACGAGGAATGCAGTGTTCACCACTTATGTCACCGGTACCTTTGCCTCGTAATATCATTCGCGATTCGTCTCCAGATCCAAGTATCGGTAGATCCGGAGATAATGAGATAGAATGCTGGAACTGTGATCTCGAGGTCATGTTCACCGCGATTGCCAAGAACTACGTCGTCGTTTTTGTTATCGTTTCAAAAGACCTGGCGTAACATTAGCTTCTTTTCCGTTTTGTAACTCGGGAAACGACAAGTGAGTCTCACGGAGCTGGTAGAGTTAACCCCGGCAAAGTTGACTAGTAAAGGACTCCGGAGTTTTGTGTCAGATCATAGAGTTATAACTCCGGAAGAAATACTCCCAACCAAACTGTCCCCTCTGGCTGCGCAATTCGTTCCAAAACCAGAACCGACGGTGAAAGTTTCAAAGGACAAAAAGACTACGGCATTCCACCTTGATTTAATTATTGGTCCACTTGTCATCCGAGCCCTTGTAGATTCAGAGGCAAATCGTACGTTCGTTGGTCCAGCTGCAACTCAGTTACTGAAACAATCAGGACAGGAGCAGCAGGCCATTTCTCCGAGACGCGTCGTTACGGCAAGCGGACAAGTAGAAACCATATTGTATTCGGTTCAGCTAGTTTTGGTAGTAGCGGATAGAGCCACGAAGATGGAAGTTCTGGTACTGCCATCTTTGTCGGAAGATTTTATCTTAGGAATGGATTTCCTTCAGACGTCTGGAATAGTGATTGACTTTGGAGATAGGTCTTGGTTTTTCCGAGACTATCCTGAAGTTAAACACCTGTTTGTACCAACCCCCATCGCACGATGAGCTTCGCCTCACTCATTATATTACCACCATTGACCTTAGCCAGACTTTCTTTCAAATCGCGCTCACGCCTGCTTCTCAGGAAATAACAGCATTTCTCGTTCCAGGATATGGTTTGTACCACTTCCTTCGGATGCCCTTCGGATTATCAATTAGTCCTGCGACGATGCAGCGGCTGGCTGATCAGCTGCTGGGTCACAGGTACTCGTGTACTTAGACGATATAATCATTGTGACTAAAACTTTCGAAGAACACCTCGTGTACCTCGATAAAGTATTGCAAGACCTCAAATCAGCCAACTTGACTATTATTAACCGTGATAAGAGTCACTTCTGTTGCTCAGAAGTTCAGTATTTGGGGTTTATCGTGAATCAGAGCGGTCGCTAAGTTGATCCGGAGAAAACTGCTTCTGTGATGAATTATCCACCACCTTTGAACCTCAAACGACTGCGTCGTTTCCTTGGTATGGCGTCCTGGTATCGGAGATTCATACCAGACTTTTCGTCTCTGGCTTGTTTTTTTAACACTCTTAGTACATCAGGAAATATTTTCAATTTTTTATCATCGTAAATTCTGAACATCAACGAAAAAAAATTTATTATGTTCATATTTCCAAATAGACCTGAATGTAAGTAACTCGAAAAAAAGTTGAAACTTTCTTCTTGACTGAAAAATAAAATTGTCATCGGTAATTATAAGAGAGGGCAAATATGTTGCTAACGTTTATTTTTGTTCGGGTGTTCCATTATAATTTGTTTTGAATAAATTTTAATTTCAACGTTCACTTGTTTTTTTTTTTCTCTTTGAATTTTTTTTGTTTTTTTTTTAATGTTGTTGATTTTCGTTGCCAAGGAAAGTTTATAAATTAAGAAAGATTAGGATACATAATTGACGTTTCATACACATCATGAATCGCCGAATTTCCGAAGTTTGTTTTTTATAATATTTTTATTATTGTTTTTAACATTTATTAATAATTTCTTTCCTTTAAATTAGACATGTTGCGATACGACTTTCAATAATAGATATATTTTATTTAAATTCGATGATATATCTTTGAAAGTCATTGATAAACATTCGAAAAAAAAAATTTCATATAAAATGCTTCTCGACATTTTGAAGAAAAAATTTTTTTCAATTGCGAATAACCACAGTATCCAATTGGATCAAATAAAGATTTCAGAATATGAACAGGAATTCTCATTCGTTGAAACAGGTATGTTTTTATTCTTTTATGAAAGAGATTATTCGGATTATTCGGATCCAGAGAAATTCGGATAAAGTCCGGAGAAATCCGGAGTAAGTCCGGAAAAATCCAGAAAAATCCGGAGAGATTATTTCTACCAGGGTACGTAATGATTTTCTTTGTTTCATATGTGAAAAAGGGAAATTAACCATGTCATTATCCGAACATGTAATTGTATGTTCTTTCTGTCAATCTATGATCCCTAATATTGACATTAACCAACTTAAATAAGATTTTGAATTTACAAAGAGATCATTCGAATAATTGTAATTCAGAACCTTTTTTCACTCATTCTGCATATCACGGCATTATTAGATCTTTGGATTATATTTGCCAAACTTGTCTTACATCTCTATCAATTATCAATGCATAATAAATAAAACTTTATACTGGTTGATTTATTACACAATCAATTTAATTTAGGTATTAATCATACGTCCGATCTTACAAAAAAAAACCCTGGGAGTTGATTCTACATCCTGGTGAACCGAAAACCAACATTATAAAATAATGCAATATTTCTAATCTTAATTCTTGATAAAATATACTGTTTAATCGAAAAAAAACCCAAGAGATGATGAAAGAATCGAATCTCTACATCCTGGTGAACCGAAAACCAACATTATAAAATAATACAATATTATTCTAAATTGAGTTCTCGATAAAATATACTGTTTAATCAAAAAAAACCCAGGAGATGATGGAAAATTCAATTTCCATATCCTGGGAAACCGGAAGCCAGCAATACAAACCAATGTAATATTTTTAATATCCCCTTTTTGGAAAAATATAATTTTTAGTTAAAATAATATTAACATAATAAGAAAAATCTCGAAGAAAAATAGAAAAATCATTTTGACCTCCTGGTGATCGTAAAAAGTAACCTGGGTGATATTTTCGTTGACTTAAACCTTCCTGAACTCAAACTGAATATCTAAGTTAAATTTCATGTAAATCGGACCAATAGTTTGCGTAAAACTGCGTTTCCAAGGATCCGGCCATGTCTTTTTATTATATAGATTAAAAATGGATGAGCTATATGATGAACATTATGATAGTTTTATCGTAGATGAAAATGATTCATAATTCTTATATTTTTATATTACGTAGGCAAAGCCTATAGTATTAAATTTATACACCTTTTTTAAACAATTGCACATAAAATTAATTATAATATTATAAACTTTTTAAAAAAAATAAATCAACAATTGTAAGTTTTTTTTATAAAGCATTTATTATTAATTTAAAAAAATATCAGTTATTATCATTAATCAATATTATGAAAATCAAGCTAAAAGCACTTTGAATAAAATAAAAATATGCTTAACACAGAATACTTTTCTTATATTATTCAACATTAAATGATATGATAATTTTTATACTTTAAATCACATTCTAGGTGTTTGCATATGTCTAGTTTGATTTGGCCCATATAAAAAAATATTGTAGTTGTCTTTAACTAAAAAAAAAAAGAAGTTTATATTGAACATATAAACATTATCACGACATGAGACAAAGTAACTTGAAAAATAATCTTTCATGTTCAAGTTTATATATATTTTATTCAAAAGTATTTTAAATTGATTTTCATAATATTGATTGTATTAATAGTGGATATTTTTAAATTAACAATAAATGTTTTATAAAAGCTTTTACAATTGTTGATTTATTTTTTAAAAGTTTATAATATTGTAATTAATTTTTGTATTGCAATTGTTTAATGGTGTATAGAATTTATGCTATTTAGGCACAACATATGCTCAAGCCTGTAAGAGCCATGAATCGTACCTAAATACACGACAAAACTCGCCTTTGTTCATCGCATAACTCATCCGTGCAATACCATATTATAATAAGGCATGACTTATACAAACATAGTCCATTTACATATTTAGCAAATATTCGGTTGAAATTCATTAAAAGTTATCCTTACCCAAAATTACGGCTCGCAGAAAGGTAAAATATTTTTAATTTTCTTCGGGCCAACTGTGTACAACTTACTTATGACACCAAAGATATTAAAATATTACGATAATTTCTTTAACTGGCTTCACCAGATATGAAGTAATACTATCATTCTGGAGATTCAGCTGTTATTTTATCTATAACTCAATTGGAAGCAATATTGTATTGAATGTGTTGGTTGCGCAGATAACAATTTGATTTAATGGAGTTTTCGATGGCGAACATCGAAATTGGGCCAGAAATATTGCATTATTTTAATGCGGTTTCGATTCACCCTAAGCTCCCGGGGCACAACAGGCGTATGATGTTCTAAATTGAAACCCGATTGGCAATATCGGCATTGCTAAGATTTTGTGCGATATTGACAAATGTGAACGAGACTGGCATAAGCAGATGCCGTGATATGCGAAAATGAACAACTGCAATTACAATTATTCTAAAATAATTCTTTAAAATTCAAATGCTGGTGGTTATGTCATATCAAAGATAATCGGGCTTTTCTGATAACATTAATGACATGATTATTTCCCTTTCATAATAGCTAACAAAATTGTGCAATACCCTGTGAAAATAATCTCCGGATTTTCTAAACTTTTACAGGATTTCCTGCAATAATCCGAGTATTCTCTTTTCACCAAAGAGGCAAAACATACTGTTTCATCTGAATGAGAAACCTCCTTTATATTTTCAATTATTGAAATCTTTTATATGTTTGGTGAAAAAATAACACTGTCATAATTATATAAATAACACATATTAAATTTTTTTTCGACGTGTTTATCGTATGATTTCTGAATCTATATAATTTAAGCCAAAATACTGTATTGACCCAATAAATTTTGACCATATTTAAAAGATATGAAGTAGACCAATAAATGTTGAAAACAATAATAAATAATGTTGAAACCTCAATTCCCTTAATTTATAAAAAACGTCAGTTCATAACTGTCTATCTTTGCCCAGTACTAAATTTTCATTTGAAAAAGCATTAATTTTCACGTAAACATTCCAAATGCGAAAACGGAGGTGAACATGAACCAAGGCTTTATTCCCAAAATATGGTTTGCCGAAGAACATGATTACCGACGTTTTATTTTTCGAAACAACTTTCCAGTCATAGTCTGTGGAAGCAGTGACATATCGTGGATGATATTCAAATACGACAGGTAAAAATTGTACTGAAATTTTTACAAAAAAACAGTAGACTAAAACCGTTAATGGTTTCCGTTACCAGAAGATTTTGAGATCGTTTGGTGCATTTCGAATTTGCTCGGACAGCACCAACGACGCTGACAAACCCCAAATAACGGGCTTCACGGGCTGGCTAAATGTGAATCTTGTCACTGTTAATAACCTGGTCAAAGTGGCTTTGTTTAATATTTTCGAACAGTGTTTTGTCGCAATGATATATCGTCTAGTAAGTATTTCGATAATAGTTGTCAACCAGCCGACGATAACTGACAATCGAAGGGCATTGGAATATTTAAGCTTCGCTGGCTTTGGAACAGTTGCTTTTATTTTGAGAATCTGTAGCGCGACATTGGCTGCCCACAAGTTATCGTAAGCATTTTGAACGTACAAACAGTTGTTCACTATTTTAGATTATCTTCCGAAATATCCCGCAATGCCGAAGGCATAATTCGATAAACATGCCTTATTTAGTGAAATAAACAGTAAACAGCCAACCGAATCACTATATGGTTTCTACTTGTAGCTTGCATTCTCAGCGGCACTGCTGTCATGACGGCACTTAGGACGCTGATACAAAGAATTTACGACTCTGAAGCTCAATTAAGCACGGGGTAACATAATTAACCAATAATTAACGGTCGCGGCATAGTTCGGTTGTTTTTAGGGCGGTGAACTGGTTCAGATTATTTCGGTTTACTGTATGTTATTACACCAAACTAAAATATGACGGTCAACTTTGCCGAAGATTTAACCCTGCAAACATCACCGAAAATTTTATGTATTGATATCAAACTTAATTTTTCAATTCTTTCAGCTCTAGCCAAAAGTCGACGATCGTGGTTGCTGCATAAGAATAAACTTTTAATTTACATTCCATCGATTGTCGTATCTTAACATATTTTCATTAGCACATAACAAAGACGAATGCAAATTACATGCAAGAGCATTGGCGACAGTGATGAAACTACTGGTTCCATAAATGTTTGCCCATATCTCTTGTTTCATTCAATCTTGCGATGGTATGTATTCTTTCACTTTAAGTTTTTGATTGGTCTCGAGAGAACGTCATCTTTCCTTTCGAATAAACGCATACATCAACGACAATGATGAAATTGCTTCCGAAAATAATTTTTTGGTTGGCTAACTGGAGGCGCAATAATTGCAGTGCTCGAAAGGCGTTTATCGTCTAGTGTCTGTTCTTCAAACGCTTCATAAACGGCGGACGAATTCTCCGCAAAAGTTAAGTGGTTGAGGGCATCAAATTACGATCGTTACCGCTGCATGGCATTGCGCTTTCACGGCAAAGATGAATTGATTTGCATTGGGATCTGTTGCATAATCTCTTGAAATGGTAAATTTAGTTTATAGGCCTTATTTGTCATTTTTCTCCGAAACTTGTTTACATTCCCATGTTTGAAACTTTCTCAACCATGATTTTGAGCAAGAACAAAACCAGTTACGCCAGGTGACCAAACTAAGGAAATAAGTTTTAAGCATTTAACACTGTTATTTAATGACCAACATTTGTCGTTGTTTGAAATAAGCATCGAGCACAAACAACATGTGCCGTAGGTATGTGTAACTGGTGCGAATTTCCAAGGGTAACGCTTTCGGGCTCATTGCTGTCGCCCGGCATAATGAGGATGAGCCAGGTTTATAAACGATGACTTCTATTTTAACTACAAAATATGCTGAAAATGCTGTGTTTACATGGCGAAACTTTTGAATAACGTGAACAACAACTGTTGCCGACGGCCGGCTGCCAACGGCATTTTATTTTATTCCGTGTTACCAACTCATACTATAAAATTTCTCAACATTCAAACCTTTGATTTACATTCAACATCCATATTACCAATAGAAATGACAGCTTTATCGGTCGTATCGTTTTCAGTCGATAATGCTTTTAGTATTGTTTTATGGTATTATGTGGTTCTTATAAGTTTTTCATCGAATTCATTCTGAACAAAGATTTTCATTCAATATTTTTTTATTTTACCGATAATAACGGCACTGCTGGTTTTGTTCAATGTATTCATTCCCGGTTCGTCTGTGGTTATTTCTTGTCGCTTTGAAATGAATATACAATGACATTGACAGCTTATATTAAGTTTATCGTTTTTATTTTATATTGTCAAATTGAAGTAGGCTGTACGAAAAAATTAATTCCTTATTTTTCTTGACATTTGATAACATTTATAAATTCCCAAATAAAATATATCATATTTTCCAATGGTAATAAATATAATCTGTTAGACCGAAAAAAAACAAATTATATATTAATTAATTGTCGCTGCAGACGATGTGAGGAAATCAGAACCGCTGATCTGGCATATTATTAAATCTACATGATCATACAACCAAACAGCATATATATATGGCCTCTTCAATGTCGGAAATAAAAATGCAAATAATATTTTTTACTGTAAATATAATCGTAATTCAAATAAAAACATTTTATATATTTACTACTCGACTTTGCCTCGGTAAAAATAATTTATATTGATGTCATTTTGTGATAATGGGTGATGAACTGTTTGACTCCTGGTGATTACAAAAATTCTAGGGTAATTTTCAACTGGATATCAACAATAGATACCAAACTATAGCATTGCTTATATTTTAACACGACCCTTTGCTTATAAAATGCGTTTCCAAGAAATTGGTCCTTTTTAATAGCATTAATTGGATGGCTATGAAAAGATGATTTTATCTGATAGAAAATATCTTTGTTCGTTGAACTGGCG